>NW_026562380.1:9072500-9302500 GCF_027474105.1 Poeciliopsis prolifica
TGTTCCTGATTGCAAAGGGAGTCCTTGTATGCCTCCATGGGCAAGTCCGTCATTATGAAGTTTTGATTTACTTTTTTTTTATACATATAAAATACATTATTTTACATCAACCTGCTATTTTGAAAATGCTGCAATTGATTTATTCCCTTCTCAATAATCTCTATGATTGCTGACCAGCTTTTTGCATGTTTCCACTGATCTTTTGATTATTTATCAGCTGGTGATGCCCCCCACCCACACATACCATTAGTCAGGTTTCTAGTTTCGCCACACCAGATTACACTCTCAATCCAAACTTATTGGACTTCCACAGAACCCCCAAAACCTTTTATATTCTTAAAAATCCACATGCATTAGCTTTTCTCTCATACGGAGACGTCCTGGGCTGAGAGCCACATTTCCCTCATTAAAAGCCATATTAAAAACTTGGTTGTGAGAATTATTCTTGGTGTTATTCATCTGTTTTTGGTGTATGAGCAATGTCTAAACCTCTGATATAAACACACACCGTCATATTTTCCCTTATTTGGTCTACTTGTAAAAACTGTGAAGCTCACCTAACTCGTTCTGACCCCCTGGCCCTTTTTTTCTTGTCTAGTGTCCAGCCAAACTGCTACGCCCCCCACTGGACCACACTAAAGCCCAGACTAACACTTTCTGCACCACCTTGGAAACTTTCCTGGCTGCTATCTGTAGCTCTTCAGCCAAGATTCCACACTGTGCCCTCAGTCCACACCGCTGCCCTAAATGTTTGTGTGTCTGTGTGTGAGACGCAGAAAAAATAAAAGTGGAATAAACTGGATTCTGTCACAAGCATCAAACTAAAGTCTCAGCCTCCCATCTCACTCCCCTGCCTCCCCTTTACCTTGTTAAAGTCTTAATGACCAATAAAGTCGCATGTGTGCCCTTTTTTCTGCAGACAGTTGATGGAGAATCAGATTACAGTGATCGAGCGAGGGGCTTTTGATGACATGAAGGAGCTGGAGAGACTGTAAGTACCACCTAGGGTTCTATATAAATAGGCTACACACACACAAACGCACATGTACACTTGACTGAATTTGAGCTTTAAATGAAAATTCCATCCTTCTACGTGTGTTTTGGTAATGACATTAACAGTACAAAGCCAAACCAGTTGTGTCAAGGCTGTGGCACTCCCTTGTCAATCCATTGTGGTTGGATGGTGCTGAGAGGGTACAATGTGGGCAGGGAGTGTTTTTTATTAGCTTTCCCTGACAGGAATGCCCTCAGTGGGATATGTGGGCTTGAAAGGCCCACCGCACCGCAATCCTGGCTCATCTGGACAGCACCAGGACTACTTGACGGCTTGTAAAGCTGCAGGAAAAACACACAGACAAACATTACCAACCACACCTCAGCCAGCTCATTAGCAAGGCAGCTTTTCTAACCACATGCGAACCTGAACATCAGATAACTTTATAGACTTTTTAAGAGGTACAGTTCTGTGTAAATGTAGCAGCAGCAGCAGACTATTACTGTGCATTATTCACAAAATCCATGTTTCATCTGGCCACACACTCCGTGTATACAGTGAGGGGCACAAGTCCCAACATCTGTCTGACTTTGTCTGAAAGCACAGCAGCAGCAGCCTGCCTTTCACATTTTCAGTCTTTCAGTGCCAATAAATTCACTTCTGTGTGCTTCCAAAAGGCCTTTCAGAGAGCAGAGAGCCGTGGTTTCCAAAAGATTCGCAACACTCTGTTTCTCATTGACTTAATTGTTGTATTTGCATACAGCCTGCCAGTCTTGGATGTTAGTTGTTTCACTAGAACTTTGTTGTTGGCTACCAATGCATGTCAGTGCTTTATCAGGTTTTAAACTCCCTCATCCCTTTCTCTTGTTTAGACAGATTGCTCCAGATAAAAATGTGTTCATGTTTAAATAACCAGTAGATGTAAATCAGGTTTTCTGTTCTTCTCTGAAAGCCAGCAAAGCCCTAAATTCCACAAGGAGCACCACTGGACCATTTGTGGCACAGTTCCTGTCTGTTTAATTCTCCTGAATTTTCAGTTGACTATTTATGCAACAATCAGAGCACACTGAAATACAATAACATGAGTCAAAACTGACTCCCTGGCACCTAAATGAAGTTGTTTACAGCCTACACACCTATGAACACGCAAGCAAACTTCTCTGACTGACCGTATGTTTTTTCTGTCACAGGCGGCTGAACCGTAATCAACTGCAGCAGCTTCCAGAGCTGCTGTTTCAGAAGAACCCTGGGCTGTCTCGGCTGTAAGTCAATCCAGATATATATATACTTATATATATTTTAATTCATATTAGTTTCAGACTTGCTCTTTCAAATCTATCAGAACACCTGCCATCTCTGTTTGTCTTTTCCTTGTAATAAAAAGCAAAATTGTTCTTCTGAGATATAAACCTGCTGAATGTTGGCGATGGTTTGATTTGGTTTGAGCACAGTTAAAGAACAATTAGGATTCAGTTACATTTGCTGGAAGGAACAACTATATCCTCATGGTGAGTTATTAGAGTGTCAGGTCTCATTAAGACAAACTGGGCTTTTCTTTGCTCATTGTTGGACCTTCCTGCTGAATCATTTGCAGCTTTTTTGGGTCATAGCCATCCACATGTATGTGAACTGCTGGTAGCAGAAGGCTGATATGACACGAGCTTAGAGACCTTGTGAACCTGTGGAAACCCTTTAAACGTTTTCACATTTTATTTTAACACAGCCATAAATTTCAATGTATTTTAGAAGGTTTTGAGGTGATGTGATATGAAACATGTGGGATATTTAATCTGATACGCCTAAATGAAATCCTGTGCAACCTATTATGACGAAGTTAATGATAAGTTAACACCAGGTTAGGCTATATAACAAGAAGTTGTGAAAGTGTGAATCTAGCCCCGAGTGTTTGAGGCTGAAAACACTTTAGACTGAGGTGGAGATGCTGACCTTCTGGAAGAACAATGATTTTAAATACAAAACCAGAGTAAATCAAAGAATATTAATGCTTAAAGTCCAGACCTAACTCCAATTTAAAATCAGAAAGCTTAGAGAGAAAGTTCTTCAACTAATCTATCTGAGCTTGAATTATTTTTCAAAGCACATAAGAAAACTTTGAACAGTTTTCCCCTTTCTCTTTACAGTTTTGCTTCAGTTTTTCTTAGTCGGTCACATTCAATCCCAATAAAATCCATTGATGAAGTAAAAATCTTCAGTGAAAATAAATACTTTTGCATGACTTCATCAAATCTTCAAAGTCCCCTCAGCAGGGTGACTGCATCTCAATCATTTGAATAACAGCAGCAGTTTTTGGTTCACTGTTACACACCCACACACCATTTCACCTATTACAGCAGACAGTCCCACAGTAACGCTAAACCTTAATTTCCTTCTGCAGCAAAGGCATACAGGTTTTTATTCTTTCTTTTGGATAATCTGTGTCCCTGCCACTGGTTGATCATTCCAGCTCCAATTTCAGTTCAGATTACCTGGAGCATCTGGGAATAATAAAACATCAGAACTTGGAAAAATCATTTCCCTCCCCAATACCTTCATAGTTGCTCTACTAACCAATGACCCATGCCTCAGCCTACCATCTGTTTGTCCTTTGGGTTGATGTTTAACACCATCTTGAATCTATCTGTCACTTCCTTGCAACTGACTCTACCTGTCACCCATCATTATGCCAAAACCAGCTGCTTAAACTTTAAGCCAGTTTCCTTCCTTTAGAGATGGAATGGCTGTCTTGAGGCTTGCACCAAGTTATCTCTTTAACAGGAATGAGAAGCAGAACGGGCCAAGGCCCTTTCAGTCCAGTGGATGGCCTTGAAAAAGTGAGATTAGTCCATCTGGTGCAGTGCACTCTGCCAGCAGCCACAGGATTGTGCTCTTGGAGCTCAGATCCTTCTATCCACCCGGCTCTTTGCTCATTATTATAAACCAAGGAATGGCTTTTCTGCTACATTCAGGAGAAAAATATTGTTTGAATATTTTTAAAATTTATTTTATTTTTTTTCTTTATTTATATTAGCTCGTTTATCTTAGTCTGGAAAACATGGTTTGTATTGAAAACTGAAGCTTTTCTGGTGCCACGTGTTTGACAAATTAAACAAATGTAAAATAAAGAAGCATAAAATTGACAGTAATTTAGTTTTGATTACATATGTGGATAACTGAAAACTGAGACCTTGGAAAATAATTCCAGTATTTTAAAAATATTAAAATACTTTGGTAGAGTGGGATTACGAGCAGAACAGGATTATTGTTGGATTTGGGATTCTGTTTAGTTTGGAGTAGTTAGATTATAGCATATAAATACGCCCATCAAGTCCAGGAGATGGGAAGGACTTTTATTTTTGCACTAAGTGCCAATTGTCCTCTCTTCAGCAATTGAAAAAACACCAACACACACATTTACATTAAGCTATTTAACTACTATGTATTACTTATTGCTGGTTGACCTCTGAATGTGATTTATATGTTGGAGCATTTTACAATATTTTTTCTTAATTCTAGTGAACAAAATGTATTTAATACAATTCAGACAATTTATTTGTGAACATATTGGGCAGAAATCACAAAAATAAAAAACCTTTTTGGCATTCTTGAATAATTTTTTTGAAAGAGTTTTTCTTCCTTTTGCTCCCACTTTTTCAAAGTGCCACCAGATTTTTGCAGATGACATCTTTCATTTATTGATTTTTATTTCTTTACAATATCTGCATAAAGCAAAACTTTGGTCTTTGAGAATTGGATATTGTTTGTTTTTAATTGTAAGAAGAACAAATGAAAGATGGCTCACTTAACTGGATGCAAACTGTGTCAGCACAGTTCTCAGTTGCTTTAGTTTAGAAAATTAAAATTGGAAAAGACTGACAAACTTGTATGTGTACGTTTATCACATGCAGACAGCTTTGTGAATATGCCGAAAAGTCTGTATAGCTATTTTTGCATTTGTTCAAAGAGTTCTGACTTTATGATCCCGTCAAGTAGAGCTTATTTGAAATCTCAATGCCCTCAGGTAGAGTGCTAACCCAGATGTTTTATTTTCCGTAAGACGGGATTAATTGCCTCTCATCTCCTTTTTTTCTATACTTTAAATCTCTGACTATCTGCGTCTACTCACTTTATCTTTTTTGTGTGCTCATTAAGAAAAGAAACAAAACTTTTGTGGAAAGGTTGCTTTAATAAAGCAGCTATTTGTCACAGGCATCCCACTGAGAAAACAAACAAAGGGAAGGGCAGAGGGGAAAGACAGGCAACGGATTATGAGATGCTTTCTCTCATTAAACTTTAAAGGAAAAACTGCTGGGTTAATAAAAGGCAGTCAGTTAAATGAGCAGTGGGCTGTTGCTGTTGAGTTTTTAAATACTTCCTCTGCAGTCATTAAGCCATTGGAGCAATCAGTTTTTGCTACAATGACAAGCTGGAAAATTAATGAACCTTTTCCAGAACACTGGTTCTGGAAAAGAAAACAACTTTTTTGTGAATAAGTGCATTTGAACAACAGCTTTGTGAATCCTTGGATAAATCTTTGTTCTGTCTTGCACACATTACATTGAATAGAGTTTTCTGCTTTGTGTTTGAGTCCTCTCTACACCCCCGCTTTGCTACCTCTTCCCATGCCTGAGAGATACAGAGACACTGATGTATGAGGGTCAGAGGAAAGATAATTGGAATTGATTAGAGATGATTGGAGATAGTTAGAGTTAGTTAACGCTGCTTGTGATGGATGGCACCGACAAGAAGACATGGAAAAGGTGTTGTGGAGGCGAGAGTCGGCGAGAACAATAAGAGCGAAAATAGAGCCGCATTCATCACTGTTAACGACCTGTTGCCCCCCGTCTTACCACCCCTGACTGCTTCTCATCCCACTTCCACTGCTTTTCAGATCTGTAATCTGCTCATCTATGGTTGTAATTAGTGTCTTTTCGTTGTGGGAGAGCTAGCGGAAGGAAGGACCAGGGCATGAAGGGAAAGAGAGACATAGGTGTGCAGACTCAGAGGAATGGGCAGCAGTTAGCCTGATAGCTGGCCCCAGGGAATGGCATCTGTTTGCTGCTTAGGATGGAGGCTTGGGGGAGGAGGGCAAGATGTACTCTGTGGTTTGTGATTGCTGTGTTCCTTTTTGGTTCCAAAAGCAAATACGGGCAACAAATTTCAGTTTATTTGAGGGGCTGCTGCTTTCATTCATGTTAAACATAACGTCAGGCTATTAGCTGGGAGAGGATTTCCCTTGCATATCTCTCCCTGGAGGTATTGAAGGAGGAGCGGGAAGGGTGTGGATGTACCTGCAGTATAGGGGAGCTGAGGAAATCCTGGCAGAGGATTGCAAGTGGAAGCGTGTCTCATCCTTCTTTTAGACCTTTCATTTTTCACATTCAAGTTAATGCCTGGCAACAGGTTTCCCGATGTACACAAACCACAAACACACCAGCTGAAATAGGGATCGAGATGCACAAAATATATGAGAGAGAGAGTAGAAAAAGTAGTAAAATGTAAATAACAATAATTAAATTCAAACACACACAGAATAACGCTCTAATTACATCTCTGTGCGCTAATGTACGGATGGTTTGCACGCACCGGGGATAACGCTATTTATATGGCTTTGAGTATAGATTAAAGCTGCTTCGAAGTGTTGATGCAAAACTGCTTCCTCTGTGTGCGTGTGTGTGTGTGTTGCAGAGATGCTGTGTTTGGTGTTTGTTGATCACTCGATGCTTAGGGAACGGTAGACCAGTGTGAGAACAAAGAAAAACTCGGCAAAAGGGAGTCTAGAATAAATAATGTGAGCTATCATTAAGCCTATAAATCATCTCCCTGCCACAGAAGCCTATTGCAACTTGTTTTTGACTTTGTTGTCAGCGAGTAAACAGATTTTTTCCATTTTTTCACTGTTAGACTGATTGGTTTAAAAATTCACTGCGGTAGACCAAGACTTTATGTGTCACAAAGCTGGAAAGTTTGCTCTTTCGTGTGTGACAGCATGAAAAAAATTGGTGCAAATGTGTTTCCTTCTTTAAATTCATAACTGCTGTTGAGTATGTATTTATTATTCGATGAATGTGTGTTTATTCATTTTGGTGTGCGATAGTGGTAAGCTGTAAACCTTGTCATTTCCTGCTCCTCTGTCTCTGCAGATGAATGACCTTCCTCGGTACGCTAGGTCTTTCTTGTGTCTTTGTCCCCCAATAGGACTGTTTGGGGCCCTGCTTGGCAGCCATTGCCATAACAACCCATCCCAATCAGAGGATGTCTGTGCCATCAGTATCAGACATCCTGATTTCTTGACTGTGATTTGTCTGGCACTAAGTGCAGGGTTGTGACGAAAGTATTTTCCTCTTACAGATTAGTTCTGATCTTGCGTTTTGGTCAAACTTCAATGTTTCATATTGTCACATTTTTATTATCAGACAAAGATAACATGAGGAAATGCAAAATTCAGATTTGAAACAATGGATTGATCTATTAATGATAATCAATCTGGCTTTAAAAGTATAAGTGCCTGCCTTGTTCAATTGTTATTTAAATGTGATTAACCACATTGTTTTCATGTATTTTCCCAAATTGCATCCAAGCCTGATTACTGAAGGAAGAAATCACTTCAATCAAATCGGTTCTACAACATGAAGATGGTTTAAAAGCATGCCCTGAGCTACAGTAATTCAAGAACTAATGAGAAACAAAGTCTTTGCCCTCTACCAGATAAGACAGGCTTACAAAATCAGTTCCAAGGTTTTATGACTCCTGTCAACCTCAGTGAGAGCCTTAAGACTGATAAACCCCGGAACAATGATGAATCTTGCCATTATTTACTCCAAAAGCAGATCAATAACTCTACAATGGTGGGCCTCACTTGTCTGAATTAAGGTAAGAATGAGACTGGGCAAAAATGCTGTTCATGGGGGAGTTTTATGGCTTAAAGTAATGCTGACCAAAAAGAAGTTAAAGGCCCATCAAGGGAAAATATTCTGTAATGTCTTGAGGCAGAATCTCTCACCATCGCTTGTGACTTTAAGCTAAATCTTACCGAGTTATGTTTAAGATTCTCAAGTGACCTAATCAAAGTCTGGACTCAAATATCCTTGACCTTAATCAGACAATTACTCTCTAATGTCTTCTGGTACATCTGAAACAAAACACCTCTCCTCAGTGACTGAAAAGATTAATTGCCAGTTACTGCAATAACCTGATGGCTACCACTGGGGACAGGATTACCAGAGTTTAGGTTTAGGGTTCTATTACTTTTTCACATAGGGCCTTGGTTTGTTTGTATAGGTGGTTTTCCTTAAAAAGAGTTAAATGTGATAAATCAAATAGAGAAGCCTTTTGTAGGTTCTTTATCCATATAATTCATCTATTTATATTTAAAATGCAGTGGTCCTTCTGTAATGATGCAAAGACAAACCAATTTGACATCCAATTCCATGTGAACCACTTCAGTCAAAGTATATTTACCTTCTTTAGCAGAACTTAAAATATTGAGGTTAGTGGATAGGTTTGGCATAGCAGCTAACCAGAGAAATACCTGGCAACTCCATGCCCCGTGCCCCCCTGTCCTTGTCAGCTGGTAAAAGTGGCTTTTATGGCTTGTCACTGTTTTCTTTACGAGTCGGATCCTGTGTGAGAGAGAAACGCAGACCAAACCATGTGAGGAGAGCGGAAGCCAAAAGGGGGTAATTTAAAAACCACTCTGCCATCTGAAATATTCACAACCGCAGCACAATGGGAGTGGGAAAGAAAGAAAAAGAGAAAGAAGCCAAAAGATTGGTGGAAGAACAAAGTTAGACAAGATAAAGGGAGATATCTGGAGGTGGAAAAGAGAGGAGCAAAGGCGTCGTAAAAGCAGAGAGGAAACAGCAGTGTTTATATTTCCTAATGATTTTGTGTCCGTCCTGATGAATAATGGAACAGAAGGATCAGTTAAATATTCACACTAAAGTGCTGGGACTTCAGTGGTCTGTGTGGATGTCCAGTGTCTGGAACATGCTGCTCTACATACACAGTCCAAGGCGGACGCTCCAAATATTCATAAAAGCAACACACACACAGACAGACACACACACACCCACACGCACACACACAAACATACAAATGCTATTGCGATGACCGCCTCAATCATAGACAGCGCATTTGAGCATGTGCACATGAACATCGTCACACTTGGGATCCATCTGGTCATTATGAATTGATAAAACATGAATAAGACATCACAGTGTGGTCTAGATCCGTCATAAGTATACATACACAGGGAATTCACTTTCAGAGCTGCCGGATAAGGCCTCCTCCTCCTCTTCCTGCTCCTCGTCTTCCTCCTCTCTGTGTGGCTGCCGACAGCCGGCTCCAGATTGGAACTGACACAAACGGGAGGAAAGGCGACCCTCGTGTCTTCACATGCAAACGCAAGCACAACCACACATACTCTTTACTCCTTGAAATCTCAAAGCAGGAGTTTGAGGAATGCTGCAGTCTGGCTCTTCTAATAACAGCCACTCTGGCGACTGCTTCAGTATGTATGAACGTATGTATACATGTCAAAAACATGCAGTGCCTTACTTAATGTCCAAACTGTAGCGACCCTAAAGGTGTTTTTCAATGCATCATTTAATAATGGAGAGAGTGCAGCTCAACCTAACAAGCCCTGGCTGTTCACTTAGACTGACATATTGGGCAATATTCAGCAGAGCAGTCAAGAGGATGGCTACTTTGGAGAAACTGCACAGATGCACAACTAGGGAGCGAATCTGTCAGCAGGGCAACCCTTAGTCATGAACTCGAGACTGGAGTAAAAAGTTTAGCTTCCAGCAGGACAATGACTCTAAATATACAGCCATGGTTTTTTTAATGTGTCCATTGAAAATCTCTATGCAATCTGGTTGAGCTCAAGGTATTTTTCAGAGAAAAATAGGCAATAATTTCAGTCTCTAGTGTAATAAAGCTCATGGAGGTATACCCCAAAAGCTTTGCAGATGATGTGGCGGGATGAACGCAAAGTCATGCACACCATTTAGGATAAGGGGTCTCCAAATCTAGACCTCGAGAATTACTCTCCTGCAGTTTTTAGATGCATCCTGGCTGAAACACAACTGAATCAAATGAATGGCTCATTGCCGTGCCTTCGCCAGAGATGAAGGCACTCTGAATATGTACAAAATCATTCCATTCAGCTGAATTGGAGAGGGAATGTGTCTAAAAAATTTAAAGTAGTAGCTTTCAATGACTGGAGTTAGAAACCCTTGATTTAGATCATTAGAAAAAAAATTGTCCAATGTATCATTTTTCTTCCATTTATTCACTACTTTTTGTTAGTCTGTCTCATAAAACCTATTGGAATACATTGGATTTGTGGTTGTAATCTGAAAAAGTTCGAAAGGTCGCAATATTTTTGTGAGGCATTTTCGATGACTGCAGTTAAAAAGTATTAGGTGGTAATAAGGCAACAAGATTCACATAGGTGTATCAGAATATTTTCTCTCACCTTGAACCATTTTGCAGCTGCAGTTTTGTTCAGCGCTATCTGTTCTGGTTCATCACGTTGAAGGGACGTGTGCGAGGTGCTTAGCAGGAAGAATACTGTAATCTCTTGTTATGAGCTGTTAAAGTCTGGACTTTAGGTTCTGGAGCTCAGGACTGGAAGTAAAACAAGCAGACCCAAGCACAGCTCCTCATCTCATGGGTGGGAAGGAGAAGAGGGGGTTAGAAAATCCTTCAACATCCTGAACAGCAGGAAGACACACAGAACCAAGTACAGTCCAAACCCCCCACATGTACAGTGACTGGTCAAGCCCAACCCTGCGGCCACAGGCTCTGCGTCTGATAGAGATTTACAAAAAACAAACTAGATGGCAAATTATGCCTTAGATACTCACACAATTGTTAGTGTGTATGCGTGCACACACTCACACATACACATGTGCAAACAGATACCACTGCAAAAAATACCTTTCCCCCCTCCTAATGATTTGCTGCTGTAACAGCCAGGGCTCTGTGGGGCTCAGACTGTTTACCGTTTCTTAGCAGGCGGAAGGCGGGCACAGAAAGATTTGGGAGTTGAAATAGTTCAAAAAGCGTCCTTTATTTCCTGAATGAAATCTGATCCTATTGCTTGGGAAAAGTGTGGTGTAATGGATGGAAAGCGATTTTTGGATTTTTAGTTGTGTGTGTGTGTATGTAATTACAGGCTTTGAATGCATCCCTTTATCCTCTGGAAGGAGAAACCTGGGTGAACTCCTTCCTCTTCCCTGTGGCTCAATTTCTGTGTGTTTGTGCATATGTGTGTCTCCTCGCTGTCTGTGGCTGAGCAGATCCATTCTTAGTGTTTTTATACTCAGCACACCTCTAGGCCTTTTGTTCTTGAGACTCCCCAGGCTACAGAGCTGCTTCCACATAAAAATACAGTTTAATACGCCTTGAGGTTAATTCTGTTGAAACTGTGCAAGCAAGGAGGGAAAAACCGTATCAGGTTTCATCAGTAAGTTTTCGTCTATTTGTTATCAATATGTCATGAATACTATAATGATTGTATTATATTTAATGTCAAAATAACAGCTGTGAAACAAGAATTGGTTAATGTTCACCACAGTGAAGCAAAAAACAAAAAATTATTTTTTCTATTGAAAAAAAACAAAACTAAATATAACTTTTTTTTTCTTCTTGTGGAATGAATTAATTAATAGATAGTTTTATATTAGTTACACACAAATATAAAGGTAGATTAAAAGCAATTTACAAAACTATAATTTTTTACTGATTACATTATGGTGATAAGTAATGATGTCTCAAGAAATGTGAATGTAACTTAGACATTTAAAATGTCCTCCAACGACTAATTTAAGTCAATGCAAGGAAAATTGCAAATGCCTCAATTACAATCAAGTAGTTTGACTGCAACACAAGAGCCTATCACAAAACACTTCAAGGTTTGGGGTTAAGATACTTTTTTCTGTCCGGATGTCCTCAAGGGTCGATCTCTTGTGTGTTGTGTGTCCCTGATTTAACACAGCTCATTCAGACGGTTGAATTATATCTCAGCACATTGCCAAACTCTGCAGAGGAACCATATGTGTTGTACCAAGGAAGCATTTAAAACATACAAGGAACTTGAATTTGGAGACTGACATTGGATATTACCATAGTAATGCTTTAACAAATCACAAGCAGTGTTTCAAGTAAACTGTGTTATTGTTGAATGACTAAGTACAGGTTTCTGTTGGTACTGCGTATCTGATTCAAAGATGGATGTTTTTTTTGTTTTTTTAAATAGAGTACATTTTCTCAGTTAACTGAAAACTGTTTTTTGTAGTAAGCATAAAACATTTCACTCCTGGCCTTAAATGTCTATATGTTGCAGTTTGTATGCTTGTCTAGTACTAATTTGTTCCTAAAGTCAAAAAATATTCAGATGAATGTGTTTGAAAACAATTTTTTAAAATTGTTTTAAATAATATTTTTTAGTGTACACTGAGATGTTTCTGGTTTGGTCACTATATTTTAGATTTTATTTTAGACTAGAATACATCAATAAGAGTCTACACTCCTTGAAAACTGTAAAATAGCCCTTTATTATACCATTGATAGCGAATGATGCTAACTTTAGCAGCAAATAGATGTGAAAAGGAAAATTTCCTGTCTTACAAGAGAAACATGAATATTTATCTCTAATAATTCCTTGAAATGCTGGATCTCAGTAGATCCTTTTGTCACAATCCTCTGTGTAATTCTCCCTTTCCTCAGCTGCTTTCCTTTCACAAACCAGAAGATGATCACAATCTTTTGTGAACTGCTGATATTGCAGCAGAAAGGCATGTGGGGTTGTACACAAATACCACATATGCTCCCAGTATCACTTAATTCATGCAACACTCTCCTTCTGCTATCATTGTATGTGACCTATGTCTCATTACCCCAAGAGTCTATGTGAGAATTTGTTGTGAAGACGTGGCTTTCAGTGAGCAACAATGTGCATGGAAGCATATTTCCTTCCTTGCTTTGTTTAGTTTAAGACAAACTCGCTGGGGAATAGAATTGATTTCTCCAGCCTGCTGTTTGACTGGATTGTACGTGCACACACCTGCCCCACCCGAACACATCTTCCTTACAGCCTGAGAAGATACCAAAGGTATGTGTGTGTTTACTTGTCACACCAATTCAACACCTCAAAGGAAACAAAGATTAGTGAGGCTCTGAGTATTGATTGACAAGGAGGAAGGCACAGCATGAAAGATAAAAGGATGACGGAACCAAGCAGTGAAAGAGAAATGAAGGTTGCACCAGAGAGGAATACAAAGCATCTTTTGTGGTTTCTCACCTTTTGGAGGTTTTCCTCTATTTTGGACTTATGCAAGTCAGTCCAGGAAATGTGCAGGCAACGTAGGTAATGGTGTGGGGAAAGATTAAGTGGGGTTGGGGAAATATTATGTGGGGTTGGCAAAAAGTAAAATGAACAGAGGATAGAGACTGGCCCCATTTTAGACTTTTAAATGATCTCAATATCTTCTCATCTCTGTGGCTGTACTGGCAGACAGAAAGGCAAAGGTAGTCAGGGGCACCTGCAGGAGCGCATTAGCCAAAAACCCCATTATTACTTCAAAGCTGGTCTCTGCTGGAGGAGACCTGGGTGAAACTGAGGCCCAGAAGAGGATGAAACACAGTTTGGATATGGAACTATGATTGTCCCTCACATCTCCCTCCTTTCCACCTTCTTCTACCTTCCTTATCAATTTCCTTTTGACATTTCCTCCATCTATATTTTTAACATCTGGCTGTATGAGGTCTCCTTCCTCCTCCTAACTTAGTTTGTCCTGCTTCTATAGTATATAAAAGAAAAGGCCCAGAGAATGGAGACATGATGAGCCCCATGCTGTCATACTGAGCTTGCAGACCCTTTCATATGGTGATGTAAATGGAGATAGCTGGTGACTCTTCTCTGGTCTGTGGTAGCAAGAGTTAGACATTGTCCTTCACATGATTGTGGTTTGTAGACTAGAGCTCAGGCATAAACCTGGGGATGCAAATGGTTCCCATGAAGCCCAGACAGTGTGAAAACCAGACAAAGGGCCATACCTTTCAGAATGTAACTTATAGCATTCCTCTGTCTAATACATTATACCAGAGACCTTTACTGATATTTGCAGACTGCAAAGGGTCAGATACTTTAAACGGGACAACAGCCAGAAATACATAAGAGCCACACAAACTCATCTGAATTTTTTTCCATAGCTACGCTGTGGCTTGCTCCCAGACAGTGTCAATACTTTATACGTTTCCCATCTGAATAAGTTGAAGGAGAAGATAGTGTGACCGAAGGATGTTTGAACAATGCCTAAAGCTCTTTGATTTGACTTCACCAAGAAGGAACATTATCGCTCCTTAAATCTGTCTTGCTCAACCCCTTAAATCGTTCTAACCATCTCTGGGTGTGTGTGTGTGTGTGTGTGAGAGAGAGAGTATGACTCTATAAGCCACGCCACAGATCATTGTTACTCTCTCCCTCTGACACCTTCATTAGACCCACAGACAGAAATTGTGTTGTGTAGCTTAGGCCACATATCCATTACTAATGACATGGCTGTTTTGTTGCTGTGTTTTCAAGTTATTCACGTTTGTATTAAATGTATACAATGTCATAAAATGAAAATTGTCAGTGTGGAAATGATAGCAGAATTACTCATTTTTTTTGTAAAAAACATAAAAATTTTCTCTGTGTTAAACATTTGACATGTCTCTAAGAACAAATATTTGAAATATTTTCAGTATTCTATTAATTAATTAATTGAATATAGTACTCAGGCGATCCCAACCCTTTATCTCTTACGGCACTTTAATTGAATGTACAATAACAACTGTGCTTACTTTTTTTTTTATAAGCACACCACAAATGTGCACAAGTTATTTTAGAAGTAATGTATTTCTCAAGTAATATATTGAGAAATATATTATTTACATGTCACTGATGTCGTCTTCCTAAGTATAAGTCATCTTTGTTCAGAGGTAAGTTGTCAGGATGTGTTTAGCATCAACTCAAAGCCTTCTGCTATTTTCTCTTGAGCTGCAGCAGGCTCCGACAAGCAGCATTCATAAAGAGAACAACGTAAAACGTTTGTTCTGTCTGAGGGCAATAACAATCTAAAAGCTTTTGCTTTCTGAAGTAACAGTTGTACTTGAGATGTTCATAGCTTTTTTTTTCTGGATATTTTCATCTCATGTTGTCCTGGTCTCCTTCATCACACTTAACCTAAATAAAAGTAATAAAAGCCTTTTGTAAAACATTCAACTACCCACTACTTTGTTGTAATGTAAAATAAGAAAAAAATGGGTCGGAAATCCCAGCTCCAGGATTTCTTGTCGTTTAAGTTATTTGAGTCTTCAGCTTTAGCTCCATATAACTCAGTTTCACTTCATAAAACTGTTTATGAAACAGAGAAGCACTTTCAAGCCTTATGAAAAGTTTTAAAAGGTCAGTGACTGGCTATTCTCTCTCCTTTTCCTCCCCTTCTCATCACTCAGTATATTTTAATTAAAGCATCTTTATTAATTCTTATAAATGCTGCAAAGCTGACGCAATTTAGCAATAAAATAGAACCATGACAGGTTTTACTGATCCAAACTAGGGCTGAAGCATAAGGTGGTTGAACATTAATGTCAGAGGTAGTCATGCCTATAACTTTATCAGTGTAATTTAATCTCTAGTTATAATACAAGTCCTAATAGACTTGTATTATACCTAGTATTATTTGTATTATAATCATGTGAGGGGTACTCCTCTCATAACGCACCCTCATTCACCTTCCTACCGACATATAGAAAGTTGATAGATGGTCACAGATTTGTTTTAATGTCATTCATGAGCTGTCAAGCAGAAATCTGCTAAGAAAGAAAAAGTCAACATTTTAACCATGAAATCAGTAAAACATCTGCTTGGTTTTATTGAAAGTAATTTCTCCATCCAGACGTCAATATGTCCAGCAGTTTACTTTTTCTTTCACAGTTCTCCCCTTTAACCTGGCCTGCAGGAAGAAAAAAAAAAAAAAAAGAAAATGTGAAAACGAGACTTCGTTTTCCTTCTCTCTGTACGATTTTAAAAGTGCAGTGAGCCGATTGGAGCAGAGCTGAACGCAGATGTCCTGCCGGGTTAGAGAAGCACTGCCTTGTTTCCCAGGCAGGCACCTTCTTTGTGACATGGTTAAAGACGTGTCCTAACTCCATTCCCATCACCCTCCATCGCCTCCTCTCTCCAACTTGGCTTCCATCTCTCCATCACTCTCTCCGTACCCTGGAGAATAGCCTGCTCTTTGCTCAACCCATTCCGTCTCCTCGGAGCTCATTGTTCCCTAGGTTGCTAGGTGATGGCTGGGGGCCTCATTTGATGGGGTGGGGTGGGATGTGGGGGGGGGGGGGTATTTGGTACAGGGTCAGGGCTGACAGAGGTGATGTGAAGGTGGGTGTGTAGATCTGTGTGTGACAGCACAAGCTTGCATGTATATGTGTGTGTGTGTGTGGGTGCATTTATATGTGTTTGGTTAAGGGTCAGGCGTGACAGCGCCGGTACAATAGTGTGGGGTGTGACCAACCCCTCCTTCACTATTTATTAGCCCATTCAGTCACCCACTCCCCTGCTCCAAGCCAAGCCGGGCTGGGCCAGGAGGCAGCGGAGGCTGTCAGTCAACAGCAAGGGGGAGGGGCACGGAGGAGCTCTAAGAAAACATAATTAATGTGAAACACAAGAGCTGCTGTAAAGCTCTGTAGAGGAAATTAAGGAAACAAATACCCAACACCACCACCACAGTGAAGCAATACTGAATAGAGCACTGTCTCTCACATGTCTCTACTGTTACAGCCACTCATACCTGCTCTATCTTTCACTTTTTGCCCTTTCTCTGTATTTTTCCTTCACCTCAATGATGTTTCTCTTTGGTCTGCATAACACAGAGGGAAAGGGGCGCTCGGAGAGGCCTGGAGTGGCTTTTCAAACCTCAACTAAACAAATCAATGGTGTTACTGCAAAAAACAAAACAAAGTAAAAAAACATTGAAGCACTCATCAGGAGAGTAAGAGTGGTGAAATGAGTAAAATGGAGATGAATGATCCATTCTATCCTCTATTCTTCTGCTTTACAGCATTCATATTGTAGAGGATGTGACCTTGGTGTTGGCTGTGCATTCCTGCATTTACTCACTCATCCTTTGATCCTTTAGCCACAAAAGGCAAAAACATCCAGTGGTATTTTGCCCCTTAAATTAGGCTTCATTAAGGATGACTAACTGTCAGTGCAATGTGTCTGTGAGTCATCAGTGTTTTAATTTGCTTTTTCAGTTTTATAGGTGACTGTTATCTCCTCTTCCTGTCCCATTCCTTTAATCGCCCATTTTGCCTTGAAGTACACGTCTCTGCACAAAATGTGAATACAAACAAAATGCACCCCCCATGTAGATTCTGCAATGCACTGCAGAAAAGCTCTGCAGTCACCATGTGCTGGTGGAAAAAACATACTATTCCCCTGGGAATTTGTTTTTTTCCTCCAGCAGTTTTTGCATGTGTGTGTTCCAATCGCGGCCATGGAGCTAAAGTCGTCACAAATTGCTTTCTAAATTACTGCCTTGTGTGCTGAACTCTCAGAATGAGTCAGAAGGAATGCAATGTCCTCACCTGTGCTGTAACCGATAGCAGATACGAAGCGGATCTAACATGTTTCTGCAGAAAGAAGGGAAAAAAATGACTGGCACTTTGGATGGCATACCTGTGCTGGGAGGCAGGGTGTATCTGACCTTTCAGGGTTCAGCACTCTGACAAAACCACAAGGGCAATGCAATGGAAAAGAACTTCGGATAGTTTCCGTTTCCAGATGAATCATTAATAAGCCATTTAATAACCAAGCAGGCACATTCATATTCATATTCACTGAAATTGTCAAAAGTGCTTATTGAATGCAGCCGAGGCATTGATGGAGTGGATCGACTGAATCAAGCCGTTGATGTGGTGTTGACCCCAGACCGGAGCACGCATTGTTGTCAGCGAGGCTTTGTTGCTCTTGCAATAACCTTTCTTTGTGCCTATGTTTGGACTAGTAACCTTGCTTAGAGTTTCTGTGTGTATCAGGGTGTAGTGTGACTCCCTTTCTCCATAAATCACTGTCAAATTCTAGCAGTACCAAACAAAGCCCTCGCCTGAAGCTTAGATAATGGGGCTGTTGGTGTGCGTTAGCATGCGTGTATTAATGTGTGTCAAGCATGATGTCCTTCATTTACCAATCAGTGCCTTGTGGAGTTTATGAAAATTCATTGAGTGTGAGATGAGTTTCCCCCCCCCCCCATCCCTCTTCAGATGAATATTGCACGAAACACAGCTTTGGGTGACAAAACACTCCATTGATTTTTAGGGAAGGAAGTAAGGACGGAGGGGGTGGAAAGGGAATGAGGTTGATCGCTGGAGCGTGATGGAATAAACTGCAGAATTTCTGTCACTGCATGTGTTTGTGTCTGCGCGTATGAGTCTCGCACACAGGGGTGTAATAAATAAATTATGTTTGAAATGAGAGCAGCTCTCTCTAGACCATCTCCACTTCATGAGAAGTGCTTGTTTACAACTCCACACACACGTGCGCGCCGCATTGACAGCGTCTGAAGTTAAAAAACTGAAGCAAACCCAATGCGTTCCTTTCCAGGAACTCCTCTGTTTGAATGCGTCCGTCTCCCCTCCCTTACAGACCTTCTTACACTCCCTCCACACCGATGGCGACGGCTTGGAAAGCATGGCAGCGCAGGCCAAAGCAAACACTCTCACACATGCATATAAACACCTGCCTTGTGAGAGAAGCCGGAGAGCATTTGTGAGCTCCACAGAGCAAACACACCGATAAAGGTGGGATTTGTGAGAATTGTAATGGGAGGAAGCAGCAGGAGATTTAGCCCCGGTATCTTTCGCAGGCCCGGACACGACAGCAGCCCCCTCGTTTTGTGGCCAAACAGTGCATGGCGCTGACTCACAGATTCCATGTTTGCACTGTGGACCTTCCCAACATATCATTACTTGTCTCAGGAAAGTCGATTGTTTCTTCAAGTGGTGGCTATGTCGCATCAGAATGGAGAACTTTAATGTTTTTTTTTTTTTTTACTGATGAATAAAACCACACTACCTGTCACACAGAGATTTCCCACAGTTTTGTTGCTTTGGAAGATTTTCACAAATCCTATTTCTAAGCAACAAAAGCAAAGGTCAAAATGGAGGAAGGAAGAATAACAGACAAGGATCCAGAGGGAGAGACGGGGTGGTGGTAGGGGATACGACTCTGAAATGCTGCAGTGGTTTTAATTACAGGCAGAGGAATAGGCTTTTTAAATATTTAGAGTTCAGATGATCTCTCTGGCTGCAGATGTTTGTGTGTACGAGGCTTTGTGTTTGTGTGTGTGTGTGTGTGCGTGCATGCATCAATGTGTTACGTTGATGCGTGGGAGGATTAAATGTATACGTTGAACTATCTATAACGTAATTGTATGTAAATATGCGGAATGTGTGGGCAAGGAACAATATTGGAGGATGCAATATTATTTCAGTGAATTTTTGTTAGCTTGTAAAAAAAATATGATGATGACAGCAAAAGTCGCATGTTTGACGTTAATGGATCATAGTTTATATTTCCTGGTTTCTGAAATGTCAGGATAAAGACAATGACCTTAAATGTGCCAGGGAGACTTGATCTCCCTGGCACATTTGCCAGGGAGATAGTCTGTGATCTGTGATCTGATACGAGTTGGGTATATGATAGATACTTCCTTATTTATTGTTAGGTTTTTCAGATATCTGATCTTATTTACAACGTGTTTAAACTATTTTTATTGGGCTCCTAATATTGCATGAAGACACATGTACTCTTTCATAAATCAAAAGTACTCAATTTCAATTTAATTCAACTTTTTCCTCCGATGTAAGACTTTAGTAACCAACAATATAAGCAGTAATAGTTTCAGTGCCTTCAAAAATATTGTTACAATCGTTTGTATTCACATTCATTTCAACTCTACTCAGTTTCCCTGTTCCTGCTGAAAAAAAGTATTCCTACAGTTTGATCCTGGTAACCCAATTTTATACCACAGAGATGATGTCTTTAGTGTGATGGGCTCTGATACTTTTGTCACAGTGTTTTCATGTTGGGTCAAAAAATTCTCTTTAGGTCTCATCTGACCAAAGCACTTTTGTCCACCTGTTTGTTGTGACAGCATGACTCGGTCCAAATTGTAAAAAGGATTATCATCAACTCCAATAGTTGTCCTGTCTACAGGTTTTGAACATAAGCCGTGGATTTCTGCTGCTTCTCCAGAGTTACGATGGGTTTTGTCTAGTCAGTTTCGATGGAAAGCCATGTCTTAGTAGGTTTGCAGTTGGGCCACACTTTTTATATTTTGGATTGCTTTGGCAGAGCTTTGTGAGATGTGGAAGGCATGAGGTCAAAAAAGGTCCAAACAGATTGACTGTTTCTACAGTGGCTGGAAAAAAAAGAGAAATGAAGCTAAATTCAACAATAAATGAGCAGCAGTTGGAGATAAAACCAGTTAAAAATATCAACGGTAATATCTTTGAAACAGCAGACAGCAAATTTCACATCCAAATGACATCAATCATGTTCTAAAAACAATCCTGCCTCTAAGACATTAAAATACGCTACATCCAGAGGCCCGGATGTTTTATTTAATAAACTGTGGTGTCTCAGAGTACTAAGCCACAGGAAGCAGGCATATGCATGGCGTTAGGCAGAGCCACATCTTTCCTGCTTTTCTTTTTAAGTAGGTGCCATCATGAGTAAGGGTTCTGTCCGTCGCGGCAATATGTGTTTATTCAGGAGAAGCCAAGGCCCGTTCAGACGCGGAACATAAATGGGCTGTAATTTCAAGGCAGTCTGGTATTCAGCAGGCTCACATTGATCTGTCATTGACAAAGTTAATGAGCGTGGACATGAGGCAAGGTGTTTCACCACAAAGACATCAAAGTACTGCTGTAAAGACTGGCCTGCTGTGAGACTGGCCTTTAGGCAGACACCCAGGCTGCCCCAACCCAGGACACCCCATGAGATGAGAAGGCCGTGGGGAGGGCACGGAGGATTTAAAGAGGATCATGGCACCATATGGAAGAAATCTGAACGTCTCCATCCTTTTCTCATTGTCTTTTCTTTCTCTCCTTTGTGCAAGCGGACTTTTCCCGTTCAAGTCAGTTTAAAGGAGGTTTTACCTCATGAACCTTTGAGTGGTAAACCAGATTCTCCCATGTGATACTTTCTGCCAGTGCTCACCACTTGCTGCTTGGAAACCTGTCAACTGGACTCAAATACTCATAGATTTAAGCACAAAAGTCTGGCTACTAGGTAACCATCTGGCTATCTCCCTTTTTGTTCCTATCTGTCAACAGCAAGCAAAGGGGAAAAAGCTAAATCTAAGAGCAAATATTAGCAAACAGAGACAAAAGCATTCCCAAAAAACGTTTTCACTCTCATTTGCTCATCCTTAAAAGTTTTTCTCTTCCCCACCTCCTTTGTATACACAGCGACTCCTTCTCCTTCTCCTTCCTTCATTTCCTGCCAAGGTCTCCTTTTTCGGCTTGAAACAACAAATCCCTGCTCTTATTGAAGCTTTTGAATCTTTCCTAACTCGTTAAGACATTGCACCAATTTGAATTTTAGCAAGTATTTGGAAGATTGCCTCAGCTTCCATTTAATAGCTGGACAGGAAATATATATAATTTTATTTTACATATAATAAAATAAAATTGAAAATACCATGACTGGAGAGAAAGTCGCAGTCATGTTCATTCACTAAATACACATTTTGAATGTGAGATCTGGAACTTATTGCATTAACCTACAACCTGTCTTTTTTTTCACACATCTTGTCTTTCTTTTCAATAAATATGTTTAACTGCAAAGTTGTGTAACGCTGACAGCTCTTTCTCTTACTGTGTGAATTGTTAAATGAAAAGCAGCTTTAATTTCCTTTGAAACTAAGGAAATAAAATTATAATTTCACAACAATATGACTCTAAAAGAGAACAAAGTTGAATATCATGTGATGTGGAGCAACAGCTACTTTATGCAGAACAAAACAGAAAGCTATAATCTGTCTTGTTCAGGAGTAAATGAGAAACCCAATTAGTCTTTCCCATTGGGGTCTCTCTGGATGATTTTACTGCTGATGTTTATTTGTAAATCAATTTTTTTTGTAGATTTTTACTCTTAAAGAGAGAAGCAGCTTTGTAACTTTGCACAACCTTTTTTCAAAAGCATTTTAATTTTAATCTTTTAGTATTAGATTTACCTTTATAATTCTTGCTGAAATTGAACGTTTACAAAATTAGTGACTTCAACTGGTCACAGAATTTCTGATCAGTGCAGTCTAAAGTACTTTACTAGTGAACCCAAATGCCATACTCCTTTACCATTTTGCCCAGTATTTTGATTATGACTTTTGTGCTGATAAACAATTTATGTTCTGAAAATAAAACAGCTTGAATTCTCAATCCAGTATCCAAAGCTAAACTGAAAGTATAGCTGAAATAAAACCAATAAGTCATTAAAGTTATGCAGCATCTAGCTTCTTATTAATTCTCCTATTTGTGCGCTCCGTTGCCTCTGGGGGTTCAGATGTCACCCTCATCCTTGTCAGAGCAGTCTAATGGATTGGTCACGCTCACGGCTCTCCCAGCCTGACTCATAGAGCTGGGGTGAAAGGTCAGTGCTGGCGTGAGACAGAAACTGCCTGATGAGGACGTCTGGCTGCCTATTCCCAGCCATTTGTCTGACTGCAGCGCAGCATAACTTCTGCATGTATTATTTTCTCAGTAAACACCTTTGTACCAATAAAATGAATCACTGGATGACTGGTTTTCTCTGACCGGAAGAATGTTGCAAAAAAAATAAAATAAATATGTTGAGCTCCAGGATGAACCATTGTCAGGTGAGCATACAAATGTTACTCGCGTGTACACTTTCGTTGTTTCTGGCAAATCCATCATAGTCTCTTGGGGCTTCCTGCTCTTTCCTGAGGTCAGAGTTGAAAATTGTAGGGAAGACGCCTACATACACATAGAATGTGTGTGTACAACCTATGTGTTAATTAGCTCTAAACCAGTGGGGTGATATACTTCCATTACAAGAAACAGAAACCAAATGTATGTCTGGCAACAAGGCAAGTCAACACGTACATTGATGTATGGCTTGAAGTTCTGAGGGTCAGCAGCTCTTTTTCTCCCAAAACGTTGACAGTCTTTCTTGTGGTTTTTCTATAGTTTGAAAAGTGCTTTTCCAGATCTCTTTTTTCCTGTCACAGATATAGAAGACTAACAGCAGGCGTCACTGATGCAGAGCACATTTCCATTCGACTGCTGCAAAGTTCTTTTGTTTCTTTCTTTGATTTTATATTGCCTATTGCTTCCTGTCTGCATCTTTATTATCCTTTGTTTCTCCTCCATGCTTCCTCTGCTTCCTTTAACCACTCCACCTCTTCTCTATGACTTATTTTGTCCCTTCTTTCTTGGGTGATGAGTTTTAATTTCATGCCCCCTGCTTTGGCAGTTGCTTCTTTAGTGAGTGCCAGGCTGGCTTTGTGAGACACAGACTCTGACAGTCTCCCCGACACACACCAACCACACAATAGCTTTCGTGTTCCAGGCCCTGGGCTACACATCAGCATCCATGCAGAACTTGTAGCAATGAAGTTGCTTGCAGGAATGCACAAAGGCACATATTATCAGACAAGATTACACAAGAAGGAATATACACATGTTGGTTTAGCTTGATTTAGTGTTTACATGGGATACAAAATTACTTTATTTCCTTTCTTCAAAGATCTGTCTTTGTTTTAGCTGTCATTCTAAAGGTATTGGTCGCATCTGGACAGCGACTGTGCCACTGTGCTGGCATGCACTCATCATTAGCAAATGATCCCCAGCCCTGGGGGTAATAAGACTTTATGTTAATGTATGTGAATAATGATGGATGTGCTACAAACTGGATTGTTTTGGACTCTACCAGAAAAGAAAAGAAACATGTCTTTCATTCAAGGTTTTTTTTTTTTTTTTGGTGAGTGGGTGTGTATTGGACCACTGTGGGGCCAGATTCATGCCTACGGCTGCACCTCTGCAAGGGTTCATTAATCCTGAAAGCGTAGTCTGGCCTCATCTCTGGAGCATTGCAGATCACATCTGCTTCTGCAGGCTGGTCACTCATTAATGGATACAGCTCAAGGCCGTATGCTATGCTTCAAAATTACTTTAAGAAGTGCCAGAGACTAAAACACAATGGATAATGAATTGAAGAAACTGTTAAAGGTGGTGTGTAGCTCTTTGGTCCTGTCAGTAAAGTGCTTTATAAATAAAGTTGGTGTGGTAGTCTGGAGAGACAATTGAACGTGGTTGCCAAAGGTTGTTGAAGTATAAATTCCAAGGTTTGTGTTGCCAGACAAATTTGAAGAATTTTTTAAAGTCAAAATTGAGAATTTTACAGAAATTTAATCTTGCTTTTTTTCTTTCAGAAACAGCTATAGCAACCTCAGTGTTGCTAGTTTCCTATGAAACAGTCTTTATCAGTTGATTGCAAAAAGTGTCGCCATTATCTTGTTGGTAATTGTACATTTTCTGACACTACCAGCAGAAGCCCTTTCTGTGTGTTTTACTGAGTGGTGGTTGCTCAGTCTCCATCACTCAATCCCTTGTCCACGCTGTATGTAGGCTGTCAGTGTGGGAGGATGAGGGTATTCAGCAGCAGCATAGAGAACAGGGTAAACATCCCAAACAGGCACTGATGTCCATTGTTAAGCACTTTTTCTCAGGACGAATCCCACCCACTACAACACAGCTGGGACCGTCTTTATTGTCCTCTGCCAGTCTCAGCCATCCTCTCACAAAGCATGTGAATATGTACACAAAAAAAAAAAACAGCATCCCCCCAAAAAGACACAGATGCACACACACACAAAACCATATTGCATCTTCCTGTCTTCACAAAATTTTAGAATTGACTTTCCTTAATTTTTTATTCATTTATGTAGTCTACCCCTGTCCCTAACTCTACATCTCACCTGAATCAATTTCATACCTTAGTCCTAAACCTCACCCCTGACTTAAAAACACTGGGTTTTTATGGAGACCTATATGCTCCCATGGAGCAGGGAGTCCTCATAGTGTAGTATTTGTTAGAAAAATGGGTCTTACAATTCATTCACCCAATGAGTGGTGTATTTGTGTGCAATTGTACATGTGGGATACAGTGAAATAGAGTTACATTCACACTGAGAAATATGTATATCATCTGATTTATTTATATATTTTTTGTTGTGATGGCTGAAATAAATTAATCCATTCATTCAATAATTATGGTATCAATCTCAATTAAACAATTCTGCATCACCATAAAATCAGTGAAATTTTGTCAGTTTCCAAAAAAAAAAAAATCCCAAGATTAATTGCAAAGCTTCCAAATGAACAGGGATAGTTTTTTTGTTGTTGTTGGCAGGTCATTATGAAACCTTATCTTACCTTTGTATCTCAGTATTGTTTTAGTCAAACAGCACAACACAATGGTGTCACACAAGGCAGTGGGTGACTTTTTTCACTGACAGTTGAGCCTTCAGCATTTTCTCAGCTACCTCTCTATGACCCCGGATTTACTCTGCTTGGTCTCCTCTCCGCTGCGAACTTTGCTGGTGGAGTGTAGCCATTCCTGACCAACCTGGACTTAGAGCATGGACATCAGTGTGTCAGAAACATCCAACAGATTTCCTAACCAAAACTCAGAGCTTGTGGAGAAGCAGCTGAACACAAGATGTCACAGGATCACATCAATAGCATGAACAAGATCCCACTCACGTTTAATTATTTCCAGATAATTGAGACTTATTCTCCGGAGCAACTTATAGTCTGGAAAATACAGTATTTAGCACGGTGAATTCCATATCTTTGACCCCAATACACAAGCACATTGTAAACCACCAGTGCCTTTGCAATGGTTCATATACTTCAAAGACAAGCTCGGACTTGATTTCCACAAAATCTGTTTTACCTCTACATAGACCTATGCAGCACTTTTTCGATTGCCAACATATTGAACAAGGTAGAAAACAGTGTAACAGCTGTGTAAGAGTTTTTTTTTTTCTTTTATTACTTGCGTTCCTTTGTTTAGACTTGGTGTCCTTGACTTACTCTAGGCATGTAGCTCAAGGCCCCTTTTGTCTTTAACTTCCAGAGGGATTCAGAAGGAGAACGAACATAAAGGTAACCTCTTTGCTCACCTTGCCTCTGGCTTAGTCCTCTCCTCTTCTTTTCTCCTCTCAACCTACTGATACTTTCCATCTGTGGTGGTGACTGCAAATATTTAAACTAATGCCGGGTTTCACTCTCAATTTCAGTCACTCTGGAGGATTGAAGAGGGTTTGACTAGAAGGTAGCCTTCGCTGGGGTTCATTTTGCTGTGGACTCATCAAATATATGTATATATTCTTTTGTCTTTTTTGGATTGAGTTAAATGTCTTAAGTGTTTGCGTTTTGTCTTGATTGACACAGCTTCTGAACATGTGTTTTTCTGGAAGATGTCTGATCTACTATCAGCTGCCTGTGGTTAGGTGTGGTGGATCTGTCATCACAGTGGCTCAATAACACTGACCTCAGACCAGCGCTTCCAGGAAAAGCTGTCATCCGATCTTTGGGATCGGTTTTCCACTTTCTAGGTAGCCAACCGTTCACAAAGAGGCACGTTTAACCAGTTTAGTAAGACCACACAAGTGAGAGAGAGAATTACCAACCAGCTTTACATTGTTGTGCTCCTAAATGGATTCCTCCTTCCCTTTTTACTCAGGCTTTGACTTCGTTCAAAACATTACTGCAATCTAACAAAATGATTTCCAGGCTACTCTCAAAGATGGGGATCATTTTTTTCTGGGCTGAAGGGAGCCTCCTGGCTAATGTAGAGAGAGGTAATAGCAGTGATAATGGACCTGGTGAGAGGCCCGTTCTCTCCTTTCTTGATAAGGTTTTCTAATATTGTCCAGAAAGTAAATAACATGATGGATGGAGAGGCCTTGGTTTTCCTCAGAGATCTCATACCCTGCCATACATCTGTAGTGCTTCTAAGTGTCATCATGATCCGTGGTGCTCAGTCAAACCTTATCACTCCACTTTACTGTGAACAAATTTCCTAGGCAGACTCAAAAACCCAAGTAGATATAATATTAGGAGGGAATCATGAACTTGGAAAAAGCATACATTTGCTTACTGGGTGGTAGGCAAATGTATGCGCTCACATTGGACTTTAAAAGCTGACAGAGACACACAGACATCATGAATCATTTTCAGTGAAAGAGGAGATGTGGGCAGCAATTTAACCAACTCTGTCTTGAGTCTCAGTATGTTGGTGTATGTGCGTGTCTGTCAGTCCTCATGTGGACTCGATAAGTTTCACTGACACTGTGTTTTCTCTTGGTGGTCGGTGAGTGTTCCCGTCTGTGAGCGATGTGTGTTTCTCATTGATTTGTGACTGTAGATGATTAGAGTGCACTCCATCCATGAAATCCCCTTTACGTCCCGTCAAAAAGAGGCAGTTTGTTGGTTTGGTCATGTATTGTGAGCGTGATGAGAAAACAGGAGACAAAGAGTTTTATTTTGGCTTTATTTTTCAATGTCAGAATCAATCACAAGTTCTCTTGAGATGTTTCCACACTGACTTGTATTTTCCTTTTTGGCATGTGTAGAAATTCAGGACATTGAAGAGTTGAGTGTGTCAGTGGGAACTATGGCATAGCTTCATGTGAGGTCTGCTGGAATTCGATAACAGCTTGATAACAGCTTGAAATTGCACTACTGTGCAATTTCTTTATATTTGGCATGCATGGAACCAAATGTTTTTGTAATCTTTACAAGAGATCTTAAAGACCAGCTTTTTTGGCTTTCTAAAACATTTTTGTTAGGTGCTGGTTGCTACAGTGTGTCCGTTAAAAAAGTAAGGAAATTCCACAAATCTTCACACTACATCAAAAAAGGTATTGGGCAAGCAGTATCAAAGAATACCAAAGTTTTAAAGAATTATGGTCATATCGTCCGTACTGTTTGAAGACATTTTATTGTGATGCAAGACAGAGTGGCAGCCTTACTAATGCTTTCTTCGACTCTATGAAGTGTAGCCTCTTCCTTATATGTTTCTTTGCACTGCTGGACAGCTGACTACAAAATAAAACTAAACAAAAACATCTACACTTCTCCATTGCTCACGAGAAAGCCAAACTCATCTGTTGGGAAATATTTCCAATTGCAAAAACATCAACGCTCTTGAAAACAACGGAGAACCTTACGGTGCAACTTCTAAAATTATTCTTGGACTGCAGTTATTTGTGGAACATTTATTAAATGTACATGTAATCAAGAGCAGCACAGAAGCTCTGCAACACCTAAATAAATGCATTTATTTATGAACCGCAGCTCCTCCTACATTTGAATCCAAGGATTTTTGAAAGAATAGACATTTGAAAATAAAAATAACAATGCTGGTGAATTTGTCCTATATACTAAAGAAGGTATAAAATAAATAATACATAGCGCATTTAAAGCTGAACAAAGTCAGTAAGACTTTAGCAAACAGTCACAGAATTATCAATTAAGGGTTACTTTTTCATTCTTAGCTATTACACTAAGTTTCCACCTTTGTCCATGTTGCCAATGTGTTTATTAATAAAAATATAGTTAACATGCAAAATACTACATTTGGAGATCTCACCAAAATCTCCAAACAGTATTTCCTGATTGAACATTTCACACAATTAATTTGCCTGTTACATGAGCTGGTGACCCTCACTATTGAAGTGGGTGTTTGGTCTATATATCTAATTTATTCTATGTGTCAAGATGAAATTTACAGTGTCTGAATTTTATTTACAACATGATTCTAAATGTAAAGGTTTGTATCTTATAATTCTATCTTGTGTACAAATAAATAAAAACTAGAGCATTACCATGCAGTTCTTCCCATTGATTGGCTGTTTGTACTTGGTTTGGTTGACAAGTGCTGAACTATCGTTCAAAGAAAAACAAAAGCCACAAAGGCGAACGTGCTATTGAGCCTCGCCTCATTCTGCATAAGTACAGAATTTGTTTTGCATTTTGGTCCATTGTAGATTCTGTGCACCATCCAAAGCAAGAAGCAGTACAGTGAAATTTTCTCTCCTGAATTTCTATGTCTGAGTTTTCCTCAAGCAAACTGTCTTTTCTTTCTTTTATAAAAGCTGCACAAATGGGCGTGCCTGCCCAGAATAATGTGTGTGAACACGGATTACTGTTTTGAGACTTTAATACTTTGTTTGACCTCTGGCGGATACTGGTAATCATGGTGATCATAATGGTTGTGTCTGGCTCTCTTGTTGGGATTACGGAGGTGCCAAACATCTGCTGTACACGGGAGCAAACAAGTGAAGGGAAAGGGAGCCAGAAAGCTCGTCTATCATTTGTTTCAAGGAGGAATTGAGATAAAAGTCAAGGTGTGGAGAGAAATTTATTGTTTTAAAAGGAAAACATGAGGGTAAGAGGGAAAGCATGGATCCTCCTTGCTGCACACAGTCACTCTCTGTGGGCCACACAAATACAAACACATGCAAGGCCATGCTTTGGCAAGAACCCAAAAGCCCTGCAGCATCAATCTATGCTTCTTCTCACCTTGTTCTCTTTCTGTTATCCCCCACTCTTTACACTTTCCCTTGTTTCCATCTGACTAAAGATGTTGCTTTCTTGTCTTTTTAATTCAAACCATATAAATGTTTCCAAAAATAATGACACTCATGTTTTGTCATCTGTTTGTTATTTTTATGATTTTTCTTCTGGTTTGTTTTTTGACCAAGGATTTCGTCACTCATACAGGCACTCAGCAGCACAACAAACAATTTAAGACAGAGCTCCAGCTCATAACTTTACCTCTCTTCGCTTTTTCCTTTTCTTCTTTTTCATTTTGCATTAGACTCTTTACTGAGTGGGTTGCACAAGCTGGAGCACCACTTTTCATTAAGTTTGAGCCAAGCAAAGGAACTTTTCGCTTTTCTGTCCACTTTTATCAGCTGATCTCATGTCACTTGGCTCTTTTTCAGACCATTTTACTTCAGTTATGTCCACAAAAGAAGAAGTCTCCAACAGAAAGGAAGGCTCAGTATGAGTGACCATATGTGCAGGAATCATGAAAAAAGAAATACATAAATAAAATAAATAAATAAATAAATTTCTGGGTGTTTTGATCAGTATTTTACAGAGACAATACATTTTCTCAAAGAAGAAAATAATATTGTCTGCCATGGTCTATGGCGTGGGAAAATCAGATAAAGGGGTTAAATGTTAACTTCTGCTTTTGACACAATTTTTTATTTATTTATTTATTTTTTTACTTTTATTTTCTGTCCAAAAATGATCAAAGCTCAATATTGGATCCACTTTCATTTGTACAGCACCAAGTAAACAGACTTCTTTTGAAACTGTAGAACAGTTTGATTTCTTTATTTTGATATTTTGGTGTGTTATTCCACAGCTGGACATTGAGATATTATGTTGGATAATTTCCAGCCCAAGCAGTTTTTCTCTGAAGGCAAACACTTTGTAGATGCGGTTGTTTATGTGTGCAACTACTTGTGAGCTTTTACCATGCAGAGAGGAAGAAAGCAGTGAGCATTTAGTGGCAGCATACTGCCATTCTTTTAACAGCTCTCACACACCTCATTAACTCTCCTAATAAGTACGTAATCAAACAAATTCCACTTTTTCCCCCCTATGTTTAGATGGAAGAATGAAATGAAGAAGCATTAAGAGCATTCGGCTAAAATAAACATCTTTTTATCATGAAATTGCAACAAGGAATAGAAAAGCACTTATACTTTCTGTACATGCTGCTTAATCGTATGAAATGTTGTCATCCACAGATAGGGTTTAGGTTTCTTGTCTTTATTGAAGACATTTCACTAAGTCTTTAAATCATATAAAAAATTGTCAATGCTTCCCTGTCTGGACCTGTAAGTATCACGTTCAACAGAGTGATGAAATAAGGGTGAAATGCTGTGCAAGTAACACAAGGAAATCCTGCATAAATGTGGATGAATTGTCAGGTTCTTCAGAGTTTCAATCAGCTGCAGTTTTTCTGTTTTGAGTTTGAAATCAAATTGCATGACTTCATACAAACACTGATCAAACAGGAAAAACCCTGCTCTACAAAACAAATTCAATTACTGACCAAAAAACAAACAAACAATGACAAGCTAACAATGGGCCTCGTTCTTCCATAAAATAAATTGGTTTCCACTCCCTTTGTAGTTTTTCACATTTTGGGAATGTTACTAACGAAAGCCTTAATTTTCTTGAATAGATCAACATGTTGTCTGCACATTTGCAAAGTGAAGTCTAAAAAGGGCAGCAGACATTGACTCTGACTCCTTTATTTAAAATCTATTGATTCAGAAATCAACTAATTTGTAAAAAGACTACTTCTGATCATAATTCAAACTCAAGGTGAATATAACTTTCTTGTGAAGTCTTCAGAGATTTGGTAAGGAATAGTGGTTGACAAAATAAAAAAAACATGAAGAGCAAAGGACACAGATAGATGAGGAATAAAGATAATTTCTGGCTAACATGAAAAGCACTCTGTAGGGAACAGAAATCCTGTTTAAGTAATGGAGTTACACGCTGAAGGCAGCATTATACTGTGGGGTGGATTTTCTTCAGTGGCAGTGAGAAAACTGGTTAGTCACTGAGAAGATGGATGATACTAAATTCAGGGCAATAGTGAAAGAAAACCTTATATAACCTGCAAAAGGCTTAGGAGCCAGGCAGTGGTTTAGCTTCCATTACAATGACACCAAACATGCAGTCATAATGGGATTGAGTTCAGATCAAAGCATAATAAATGTGTTTTAAAACAACACAGACTACAGACCTAAATCCAATTCCGGATCTGCAGCAATAATTCAAAACTGTTGTCAAAAGACATCCAATCCAGTCTGAATGAGCTTTAGCTAGGTTACAAAAATCTATGTAAAACAAATTACTGGTATATATGGAAAAAAAATTCAAGTGGTATCAATTCTTTTGCAGGGTACTGTATATGAAAGGGGCAATTGTTGGTGTTGATATGGAGGCGTGTGTTTTCATATGTAATTGTAGTTTGCAGACTTCAGTTCATGCAGCCCAAAGCCTTTAAACATTTAAACCAGAAAGAGCTGAGAGCGGGGTTACCACACAGCTGAAGAACCTACTGAAACTACTAATGATTGCCTATGCAGAAAATGCTTTGCTAATGTCTTTAATCCACTTTTATGACTGGTGTGAATACTATTATGGCACCATAGGCATTCTGGGGAATTATTATTATGTATATTGAAACAGGAATTAGAGGTTAATGATGGGAATCAGACAGGAACCAGACATTACCTTCAGTGTGCAGCAAATCACCAGACCAGACGCCTTGAGCTATGTCTGATAACATTGCTAATTGTTTCAGGTCTTTGTTGGGTTTGGTGTAAACAGTAGCTGGGTTTATTGTTGGAATACTATGCACTGGTTAAATGGTATCATTGTTGGAACTTTCAGTCTTGAAAATGGAACTGGAGTATTTCAGTGCTGAAGCTCATTCACTTGAACACATATGTGCTGCCCCCTGTCATTGGGGTAACAATGGGAATGAACTGTGAGCAAAATACCAGCCTGCATAATGAACTAACTGCCCACCTGCAAGGTATGCCGTGGAATGAGGTGAATTTATGTCGGGTCCAGTGTAAAGGATGGCGTAACTGCACTCACTTTTTGTGGTTCACACACTTGTAATCATAAATGACTCACAAATATGCTGGGTACAGGACACCATTACTTACTCTGAATGGAGGGCCGGACTGGGACTCATTGCTTGGTAATGAGTGAATGCGGGGAGTATGAGGAAAGCGTTGCAAGGTGCTGATGGTTTCTGTGAGACTTTTCACCCTGAACAGAGCTGTGCAAGTTTTGTGACATCTGGAGGGGATGACCTCTGCTCCCACTTCTGATGCTTAACTTTGTGTGCTCCTGCAGTATTTCACAGAGATATTGCCCTCAGGTGAGCTAACCGGATGCATGTAGACTTACTTTTTTTTGAGAAAATCTACATTGGCCAGAAGCTCAGACGCGGGGGGGGGGGGGGGGTAAAAAATATTTTTTTTCTTTGCAATTGCTCACTTTTATAAACTTGGCTGTCACAATGCAAAAGCTACAGAGTTTTGTGGTCTTTGCGGTAAAATTGCAACATTTGATTAGGAGTCAGACTTTAGTTTCAGAGACCATAGTGACCAATATGCCTGTTTGTGGTTAGTGTTCTCTTATAGTTGTGTCTGATTTCGAAGGGATAAGTGCTTCACTCAAAATCAGCTTCCTAACTAATCCGTAATGTCAGAAATCTCGAAGCCGACACACTGCTGGGGCTGTGCTCAGAAAATAACAGCTAAAGGATACCACAGAGTATGTAAAATACAGCATGATGGTCTCCCACAGAAATGTTCTGTTTGCCATTTTAAGAATGTGTAAATGCAGAAACGTTCTTTTGCTAAATTTAATTTTGCTCTGGCTTCTGAAGGAGGAGAATCCGGTGTTGAATTCTTTAGAGATGCAGAACAGACTTCAGAAACTAAACCAAGACCATAATGATTCCGCTGTTTGATGTAACAGGAGGTATTAGGGGAAAAGAAAAGGTATTCTCGCATGAAACATACGGACATTTAATCATGGCTATATCCTTTATTTTGTTGTTGGTAAGACTTACATTTTTAAAGTGACCTCCTGCGACCTGAGCTTCAAATCCAATCAAACAGCACCATAAATGGGAGTGTATGGATCACTCCTGCCAATCCTATTAGAGCGTACTAACAGGATTATGGGGTTTTAGTGTGCCGAGTCCACCCAAAGGCTTTCATTTTTAACTACTTACACACATAGCATTGTATTCATATGATCAGAGCCTTCCTGTCCTGTCTTGCATCACAGCATCTCATCCTTGTCTCGTCTTCTCTCAGGATTTCTTCTGCATGTACCAACCGTTGCATCTGGCATTTCACCAGTGCTGACCTAGTTCAAGATTTTGTGAAAAAGTTTTCTTTTGGCCATTCAAATAACAGAAGCCTTCATGCAAACAAGAAAAATGGAGACGTCTAGGAGGTCATTGTCAATATTAATGTCACTGAACCAGAAAACATGAGCGCTAGCAGTTTGCGAAAAGAGAGAAGAGAGAAGAAGGGGATCCTTATAACTTATAACAGAGTTTAAAAGCATGTAGAGTATAAGCTTTCCCACAGCTTTGTTAGGCAACAACAACACTAAAAGCATTGAACCAGAATGATTTGACTTTCATGTAATATGTCCCATGCTGCATTTACATATTTAGCATTTTGGTCAACTGACTTTGTCCCGTTTAAATGCAAAAATTTCTTATTTGTTGTATTTACAATTAAATATCTAGATTTTTTTCTTACGTAGCAATAATTTTTCATAATTCACGTTCAAACTGGGGCCAAGTTTCAGTAATTTCCTTCCTACATTTAAAACAAATTCCTGTTTAATCTTTGGTTCATTTTTATAAACTGTGTGGTGCTATACATACAAAGCGTTTCATTTATAGGTACATCACTCAACTATGCTGTTATGGTAGGGTTTAACTCCCCATTGTGAGTCCCATTGAAATAATGCCTGACTCACAGACAGCGGGGGAAGAATGTTATTGTGCCATAATGTCGTATCCTGTGGTGCTCATGAACGGTTAGTGGGAATTAACAAAGTTATGTTTACATTAGTGGTATGGTGTGGCAACACAGATTCTGGGGCTGGGCTGTCGTTTCTCTGTGGGTGACCAGAATGCTGTTTTGGATCTGTGGGAGAACCTTTGATGGGACAGGAGCCTCTCTTACAGCATTGCAATGTATGTGTGAGACAGACAAAAGGAATTGCTTGTTAAACTTGCTGGTTTGAATTGTCATCTCTCTTTTTTTGCTATCCTTTTCTTTCAACAAAATTCCTTTCAAATTCTTGACTTCCACCTGATGTCATGGACATAAAAACACACCAACTACCTTGAAAAACATGGTTGGCTCTGTCTCCTGAAAAGTTCATCCTACTGGACCTTGAAAGAACCCCGCACAGGCCACTGCCCTGTTGTCTCTGTTTAGTCTGTGTGCAGGCAGACATTAAGCCTCAAACTACATCCAGCTTGAACATATCATAACATGGAGGAACACTGAATAAAACAACCACCATAAAATACCCCTCCAGTGTGAGCAGAGGTCTGCGTGCAGAGACCACACCACGGGGTAGTTATGCACACCGTGGGGGAGAAAATGTTGCACTTAGCTTCTAGTACCACACTGATGATGGAGTTAAAAGCTGGAGAATGCTACTCAGAGAGTAAAAGTGGTTTGTTGAGATGCCTGCTTGAAAACACACGAGAGGAACTTTCGCACAAGTTGTAAAAACATTGTAGCCTAATCCTGTTGGACCTCAGGAACCACATGAGGCAAACCTTTGAAGTAGGTGTTAAATACACTTGATTTTTTTCTGTTTTTGCTGTTTTTTTGTCACAGTGATCTCAGCGAGAACTTCATCCAATCTATCCCCCGAAAAGCATTCAGAGGAGCAACAGACATCAAAAACCTGTGAGTACTAGAGGTGTTTATTCCTTTTTAAATTAACAATTATTCTTTTGTTCAACATACAAATTAATTCACTGACTGAATAACCACACTGTCATTCACCAAAACAAAAGATTACATTTTAAGACACCTGAGAAACATAATTTAGTCTCAAGCTTTTGTTGACTGATAATATGTTGGACTTTCATCACTTTTTTATGGGAGTACTTTTTTAACAAATGATATTGTTTGGAGGATTATAACGAATCACATAGGCTTACAACTTTTGAACAAAGTTTTTTTGGGGGATGGAAATATGTACAACTAAGAACCATGAAAAATACAGCTGTTATAGTGTTCCTAATATAATATTTGGTTGTTATAATATTGGTATTACTAAAATTAACATTATTTGCTCAACCTCATACAATTGAGCAAACTTCAAATTTAGGAGTTCACATACACAACTTTGTGCGCTCACACACACCTTTGCAAGTCTTTTCTATTAGACTGAGACTGAGGCTTTGTTTGGTCTTTCCAAAACATTGATTTTCTTCTTAAACTTGGTTGATAGGGTGGTATGCTTAAAGTAACCATGAAATTGATAGTCTCACTTGGTCAAAAGCTTTAACTTCCTTTTTGATGTCTTGAGAGTCCACCTGTTCTTACCTCATTATGATGACGGTTTTGTGTAAATAGAAGCAGTTCCTCCTGCAGCTAAACAACAACACAAAATGATGCTGGGACAGTCTTACTTCAGAGTTTGCATGGTGTTCTCAGGCTTGCAAGCCAATCACTTTTTCCATCATATGTGACAGCAGTAATTATGACTGGTCTCTATTTTGTTTCATCCGAACACAGGATATTTCTCCAAAAACTACAGTTGTTTTCCCTTGAATGCCTTTGCAAACTGTAATCTTATTTTATGTTGATTGTTGAGTAATGGCTTCTTCTTCATTGAGTGGCACTTCAGCACTTATCAGTCCAATAGTAATTGGATAGTCATACGCTCCTACCAATATCAGCCAGCTTCTCTCACATGGTTTTTTACTTTTGATCTGGGTTTGATTAGCACAATTTGTAACAAAAGATCATTTCAGGGAGGTGGCATTTTGGAAATAGAAATAATTTTTGTGGAAAATCAGGTTATGTGTCTTTTTATTCTTATGTATGTACACATGTAGTGTGAATATATACTACAAGTGCATAGCATCAACTGAATGTTATCAAAGATATTAAATTGTATGGCTGTTTTACTAAAGACTGACAGACTAATTACCCTGCATGCACTGATTATTGAAAGATCTTGACACCAGTGACGGTAAAGTACTGGATAAATCCATCAAATTAAATTACTAGTAAGTGAGCTGAAAATATGTGCTCCCCGTTCACAACTCACTTAGTTTAATTGCAGAGTGTTAACATTTTATCTGGTCAGCCTAATGGCCTATCAAGAGAGTAAAGCATTGCCTGGTCACTAGTGTGTGTATGCATATTCAGGGAACTGGGTCTCAGTGATTGAGTCCACTCACTGCCTCCCCAACGACGGCTGTGATTTACATCTTTAATTGGGTTTATGCACAAACACAGGCGCTCACATGGATTTATGACTTGCATCGATGTGGATAAACAGTCGTTAATGTTTACGTCTGCTCCTCCGGGGGATTACATGAGCTGAGATGACTGAACCTGTATTGATTAGCCATAGTGCATTAGAGCACAACTTACTGTATCAATAATTGCAAGTACTCTGTGGGGAGATGTAAGATAGTGTCTCTTCTATGTTTCTCCACCACAGGCAGCTGGATAAAAACCACATCAGCTGCGTCGAGGATGGAGCCTTCAGAGCTCTGAGAGGCCTGGAAGTACTGTAAGTCCCTGATCTGATGCTATTTGCGTAGCTTAGCGCTGCCTTATCCTATTAAAGCATTTAGTTGAATTAAGACATTTTTGTGTCTTGCTAATTACCGCGACTAATACGTATGGCACAGGCCTCGCATAAAATTCTGAAATGCCCCCTGCGGGTCTTATAAAGGGGGTTTGCGGCATAAAGCTCCATTTAGTCACAGCTGACAGCAGGGTTCTACTCCATCACATTAACACCCAGTAACCCACCAACTGCCCCACCTCCACCAACGGCCCATCTAGCCCTGAGCATGCCATCTGACGAGTGGGGGGGGCCCCTCTTATCGGCATGTTCAAAAGACACACCCAGGTTAGCTGTCCGTGCTGATCTTCAACATCTAGTTAATCATCTCTTTTAAAACAAAGTGTAATTACAAGCCTCTGTTAGGGATATCCTTCTTAAACAATGCAGACCAACAGTGAAAGAAGTAAACAACCGCACTTTGACAGCTTTTCATTCTGATGTTGAAAGATATCTGTGTGGGATTAAGGAGGTAGTAAAAGAAGAAGAAATGCAGAAAGCTGCTTGCATGCCTTAATTAAAGTATTGATAGTGTTCTGATGATGGTGTAAAAGGTCAGAAAGGGTCATTCAGATGGATTTGTGTAGGGGGGGAGGAGAACAGCGGGTGTTGACAGGAGGAGAAGGTTGAAAAATAGCAAAAGGTTATTAGGCAGATTGAAATGACCCGATTCGCTCTCCGCAGCTGATGCCCCAGGTTTTATAGAGATGTGTGTGTACGTGTGTGTGCATGCTACCTTTATAACGCTTGTGATCAGACTCGTAAGAGTGTGTGCATATTTGCATGCATGGCTGCATGTGTGTGTGGGAGGTGCAAGGGCTTCCCATCTGTGTGAAATGAGGTGGTATATTCCCAGTGGGATCCAGAAAGACAAAAAAAAAAAAAAAGAAGCGGAGAAGACATAGATCTAATGAGATGTAAAAGAGAAAGCTTGTCTTAACAACTCTACCAACAATCAAACTGTTTTGCTCCTTTCTTTCTGTAGAACGCTGAACAACAACAACATCAGCAGCATTCCTGTCTCCAGCTTCAACCACATGCCCAAACTCCGAACTTTGTAAGTCACAAATGTCCCACTTGAATGATCTCTTTCTTTTTTAGGAATTATTTAAACTATAATTATAATCTACACGTCTACATCCAGACAAAGAAGAGAAAATCAGAATGTAATCTCTGTGGGGGTTGACAGCTCTGTCATTCCAAGCAGTGCTCTCTGCCAAAACCACTGAACGGCACAGAATAATGAGTTTAGCAAAGCCAGGAGCCATTATGTGATTCATGTCAAGACAAAAACGGGCCTGGACAGACACAAATAGCTTATTGTGCGCCGCGATTACCAAATCTGAAATTATTCTTGAATTAAGACAATTATTCCTAGCCGTGACTCTGCTGCCCTTGCGGTGACGTTGTGGTCTGCTTCACTCCCAGTGGGGTAACATTTTAGGGATTTCTGATTCTGTGCACGTGGGTTCACCAGTTAGCCTTCACACACCACCACATCGCAGTGATAGTTATTGTGGAGAGGCGCTGCTTTGGAAGAATGCGGTGTTTGGAGCACTGGATTTAGAAATGTCGCCTTTTTTAGAATGGGCCATTTATAATTGTCCACATAGCATATCATTTAGTGTGTTTGCCCCACAGCGACTGGAAGTGATGACATGTGGAAAAGAACAGACACGTTTTATGCTATTTCCATCTTCTGCCATGAAAAATGTTAACTGATCGTAATTTTTAATTGTCTTTTTTTTGTTTGTTTGTTTTGTTTTTTCTTGTACTGCAGCCGACTTCACTCCAACAACCTAAACTGCGATTGTCACCTGGCCTGGCTGTCCCAGTGGCTCAGGCAGAGGCCTACGATTGGCCTGTTCACCCAGTGTGCTTCACCTCCAGAACTCAGAGGACTCAATGTGGCAGAGGTCCAGAAACATGAATTCACATGCTCAGGTAAGTCAGCAAAGTTTCATTCTTCACCTGTGGATTTATTTAGAAATGAAAAGCCAAATGAAATGGATTGAAATGTTTAGATTGTAGAGTGACAAATATGAAAACTATTACCAGCTATGAATATTTTTGCAAAGCACCTTAATGTAAAATGTAATCATATTGGTTTTTTTGCTGTTTTAACCAAAACTCTGAGTTTTAAGCATCTCTCTGATCACTACAGTCTTTCATCTTCATACACAAATGTATGTATAGTCCGACTGCAAACCGACTGAGACGCGATGCTGCACATGAACAGAAAGAGTAAGCAAGGAGAGAGCTAATCAGAGAGGAAGCCAAGGGATCCATGGTAACTCTGCAGGAGTCTCAGATACTTGGAGTCCATTGATGGGCTGACTGTTAGTCTGGTGTTTTTGGAAGAGTTGGAAGAAAAAAACATTGTTAAAGATCCTAATTTGCAGTTTTCTACAAACATGTAGGAGGCACAGTGATTACGCGGAGGAAGGTGCTCTGGCATGATGGGAGTTTTGGTATCACTGCTCATACCGCTGCTCGTTACCCTGACCACTCCAACCACATGATAAAGTCCTAATGTTTTCCAGTCTTACTGAAATAAAGCTGCGTTTTGGACACCATCTATCGTTTCCCTTTGTTTTCACAGTTATGTCCTACTTTATGTTGCTCCGTCACATATAAAGTCCTTTTGACTAAACTTAATTTTGTAGTTGTGAAGTGAAAAAGAGATATAAATACTTTCTCTGACGATTATTTTATTTAATTGGAAGAACAGTAAGTTTATCAGCAGCTCATGTGTCTCATGTGTACTTCAGATTATTCACAACAGATGCTATTTTAAGCAGCTTAAAATAGCATCTGTTTTCTAGTTACCGCGTCTACCCTGTGTTTTTATGCCAGTGTGTATTCACCTGGCAGCCACCTGACAGTCGCTCAGCAGCAGGACAGCCTCACAGCTCTCTGCTAGTCCAGGCTTCTGCACCCCACCGAGCTGGCAGCAGTGTTAGGAAAATGCCCACACAGCTGGAGCCCAGACTGCCCACACTCATTGACTCTCCCCTTTTTTTTCTGGCCACTCAAAGATTTATTGAGGGATTTACTTTTTATGCTTTGCATGGCTCTGTGGTCTTTGTATCCAGCTAGAAATGTGAAAGAGATCAAGCGCATGTAGGAGCACTGTGATGTGATTTTGCTTTATCATATCTGAACAATTGCAAAACACCATGAGAACCTCCACTCCCCACTCGGCCGTCTCATTTGTAACGCCAGCTGCAAGGGGTCTGCATGAGTGTGTGTTTGTGGGGGAGTGTACCTCTGAGTGCGTGTGTGCGTGCGTGTGTGTGTGTGTGCATGTTCCTGCCTCTCCATGGGTTGTGATTTTTACGCAGTCATACAGCGTGACAACACAGATCATTAACTAGTCATCGTCCAGGGAAGGAGACTCAAAGCGTGGGAGTGTAACCATTCCAGATAGAAAAGTTGGAACTTGAAAAGTTTGGTTTATGGTGGGATACAGATACAGAAAGTTCAGATAATAGGCAGCTGCACTTCATATATGCACATACAGGTGGTCTAAGAGGAGTGGGGGGGAGTTAGGGTGCTCAGGCACCCACAGTCACTTGAAGGTCTTTTCTTTTTTAGTGCTAAGAATAAATCCAAAACTTACATGTGAATGCCAGACAGTCTTATTCAATAAATTATGATATTATGTGTCTTTAATATTTTAAAAAATAAAGATGCAAAAACTTTCGGTTGGATTGGAGCAGTTGGTGAATAGAGTGACCATCGATATTACTGGATTCTATAAAATGTGGTTTAAAGCTGAAATGCTGATGTTTGGATATATAAGAAATATATTCTGTCTGCTAATAAATCTATAGCTTGGCTTCTGTCAGTTCCAGAAACAAGCTATTTTTTGTTTATAATGGCCCATAATTTAATTTTACTTAATAGGAGTCCATGATTTAAAATTTACCAAACTTTGGCTCCTGAATATTTTATGAAATGTTTCATCCTGTTTGATGATTGCTCTGAATATTGCCGGGTTCTACGAACAAATGATGTAATTTGTCCTGGGGAAAATGTAGAAAAACGGGTCGTTATGTTATTTATTATCTCAGTCTGTCAGGTTAACGTCACACGCAGACTCGTTGCCATGGCAACCGATACACAACAGCCCCGGGAGGGCGGAGCAAAGATTATGTTCAAAAGCATCAGGAAGAAACCCACAAAAAAAAAAAAAAAATTACCACACAAAAAGGACGTACAAACACCAAACAGAACATTCTGTCTCTTGCAGATTTATGTTTATGAATTTGCATTTTGCGATCATTAAGAAGTGATCACCTGGTTGATTAGCCATCTTAAACACCTGCACGTCCGATTATCTGTCAGAAAATGTTTGTTGGTCGCCTTGCCAGCTCCACTACATCACTGAGCAGACTTGCCATTTACGTTTTACAAAGAAATTTTAAAAAGCATTACCTGTCTTTTAAATTTTTTGAACACAAATACACAAATTTGACGTCTATGCCGAGTTACATAGATGCAGGCACATAAGGAAAAAAAGCTGCAGGAAATATTGGTGGGGACTGTCCCCTTCATGCCAGAGTTGGTGGGGACATGCCCACACCAGTCCTTCAGGACGTTACGCCTATAGGAGGCCGATCACCCTGGGATGAAAGATTTTCTTTGAGCTTTACCTTTAAATCTAGACAAAACACCTACTTCAATACATTATGATATACCAGTGCAACATTTTGCATCTTTGCAGATAAATACTCAGCCAAGCACATTCTTTCATTCTTTTATTTACTTATATTTTTTTTCCCCCAAATTTTGACCAAAAGTTGAACTCCCATTGACAGACCCATTAGAGACCGACTCGCTGGCACACACTTTGTACTTTTTTTTTACAACAGTATGTGTTTATGCGTTTCTTCAGTCAAAGCTGTGACCAGTCGAGGCCACCTGCGGGGGATTTGGAGGCAGGGTGGCGCCATGTAGCAGGGACGTGAGGAAAATGAGGGAGAGGAGAGGCATGAGGTGGGAGAATGAAAATGTGGGTGTGCTGCTTTATTCGTTGATGTAAAAAAAAAAAAGATGAAATCCTCCCGCAGTCAGGGTAACGTAATCCACCCTCTGTCTTTGTGCTGGAGAGCATCACTGCCTACTAAATTCACATTGGCAGTAATGTGGAGTGTGCCATTTAAAAGTTAAGAAAAAATATTAGACCTGATGAAGAAAAATCAGTAATCTATAAAATCCTGTTAAGGTCTGCAGCACAGAGGCTTAAATCACGGGGAGAAAAAATCCACTGAGCGTCTCTGGCAGATTTGAGCATTATTCTAATATTTATGGCAGATGTGGGAGAAGATTTTCAAAGGACTAAATCAAGGTGAGAAATCGGGTTTAAAAATAAAACTTGCAGTAAAAACATCTTGGAGGTAGACTGTCATTTATAGGAGCTCATTAACTTTGTGGGATCGAATGGGATCCTGCTGCTGACTAAAAAATATTTTATGTCATCACTGTCACCATTTTCCAATTAGTGCTTTTAAATTATATATTTTAATATTAGAACAGCCAATTGTAATTTCAGTTGATTCCAGTTCCTTTTCAGAGCCCAAACACTTAAAAGACTAAATTACCGCACCCTGACAAACTGCTTTTTAAGGTGAGAAGCAATTATTTGCAGAGAATTTAACAATGTTGGCATCACAACGTTGTTGGAGATTGGTTCAGTGCAGCTCTATGATGTGAATCTTAAACAAAGGTGCTTTGAGATCTTTTGACCATGTAAGTCATAAGCATACTGTATGCTCACTCTCAGGCTAAGGAATCAATTTGATGTTATTTTGAGCTTTGTGACATTATTGTATTGGAAGGAGCCATCCAGATGTGGTCAAACATGGATGGACATGGTAAGTACCAATATTCCGGCAGGCCCTGGTGCTAAAATGATGTTTAATTGGTAAGAAAAGACCAAAGTGTGCAAAAACAATGTTCTGCCACATGCTTTTAGTCAGGGTGGATCCATACTTACATGATGTTTTAACCCATATCTGACTCAAAAGATCAGTTAAGTTTTTCCACAGTCTGTTATTGTCCAATCTTGTGTGAGTTGCTGCTTCTTTTTCCTATTCTCACCTGACAGAAGTAGCAACTTGTGTGGTCTCCTGCTGCAGTCTATCTGCTTCAAGCTTTGAATCGTTGTGTGTTCAGAAATTATATTCTGCACCTCTTGGTTTTCATGAGAGGCTGTCGCCACTCTTGTCTTTCTAATTCCCATAGTCTTCATCGTCATCAGTTTCTCTTTTTTGGACCTGAGAGATGAGATGGTTGCGTGTGGGAAAACCCAGCACATCAACAGTTTCTTACACACTCAGACCAACCTCTTTGGCGTAGGTGTAGGTTCATGACTATATTCCACCAGATTTGTTAGACAGCAGTCACTGTAAAACAGGGCTTTGTTATTTTAAAATGGCAACCAGAAATGAAAAGCTCATGTTAACTCAAGGCTGTACGACAGAAAATGGATGGCTGTTGCTCCAGGGTAATAATAAAAGAAATAAAAATGTTATGTTTGAATTGAGCAGTTGGTAATAAATCATTTGAAGGTTCTTCTGAAGGAAATGGAGAAGAAATGACCCGCTAAAAAGGAGTGAGACGAAACAGATGGTAAGGAGCAAGTGATAATATTTGAAAATGATGGGGAAAATGAAGCATAGTAGGTTAAACGTATAGACTCCCGTGCAAATGCATGAAAGGTGAAAAGGTGCTCTGGGAGAGAGATGGGAAATTGGGGTGCTAAACGGAGTGAGGAAGGAAATGATGGAAAGGGAACCTAGATGGTAAAAAACGACTGATTAAAAATAGAGAAAACAGGACATGGATAGAGGGGAAAGAATGAAATAATGTGGAAATGGCAGGAAGAATTCAGGGAGGAGCGAACATGAAACAGTCTCTGCTCTGGTATACCTGTCAGTGAGCTGTCATTGTCAAGGCTGCTCCAGCTGTGCTCTGCACTCTCCCTGATCCCAGGCCTGTCAGATATGCCATGTTAGATAAGAAAGGAGGTTTTCCTCTGCCCGACATCCGATCCTAGATCTGTCAAACCTTTGCCGTCCCAGATCACGCATCCTCAAATCACATCTTCCTCTGTTGCTTCACAGTCAAGAGATGCATTTTTTCCCCTCCCACCTGATTCATTTGTCTGGCAGTTGTTAGGATTTTCCTGATGGATGATGTCTGATCATAAACTGCTTTCATGCGATTTTAAAATGTTTCTGTGTTTGGAGAGCAAATTTTTGGCCTTATCGCTTTTTTCTTTCACTGACTTTTGACATATTTTACCATTTATCATCTGTAAATCCCTCATTCCTTTTGCTCTCAGCAACACATTCCAACAACGGCCGTGTGATAGATAGGAAGCAAATTAAATATTCATGGTCTGAAACACAGATTAGTAATGCTGTGTAAATTAGGCCATTTAAAAGTCTGTTTTATTTATTTTATCTGGGTTAGACTTTTATGCTTGCATTCAGTGCATTCACAGCGGAAAACGACACGCCGGCATCGCAGACTTCTGCACCGCACCGCTGACATTGCTGTAGCTATTTGAACAGGTATCTGGAGACACTGTGATGAGCTGTGTGCTCTGTATGCAAATGAAAAAGTTGAAGTGTTTTTGAAAACATGGAAGTTGGTGGGGGTTGTGAAAAAGCTGAATGTGCAGAACGGCATCAGTTCCTCGTGGAGGAGAAGAGACTCTCGAGAAAGATTTTGAGACGAGATCAATGGATATTATTGGGAGGCCTTCACTTGTCACTCCAACTTCACATTTCTTTGATATCTAACCTAGTTTCTTTCCCACTGATTCAGTAGGATTTTGCCACTTTGAAATGAAGTCAACTATAGCATGTTTCATTTGCTTTTGTCCACGTCAGGGAGCAGTAGAATTGCATTTGCATATTTGCAATTCAGCGAGAAGAGTATAGAAAGCTGAAGACAAGAAAACATGGCAAGCTTCAAAAAAATGCTTGAGTAAAAAGTGTTTATATTATCCTATAACAGTTGATTTCATTCTTTTATTTGTACCGTTCCTGTTTAAAATAACATACTCAGACAAGAGCAAGAGTAACTATTGCATGGTAAAATAAAAATATATAAACAATAAATGTACAGTGCCTTCCATAAATTTATATATTCATAATTTTTTTTAACATAACATCCATGAACAGAACTGGATTTCTCTGGTATGTTCTGTGATAGACCAACAAAAAGCAGTGCATAATTGTAAAAGAAAAACAAATAGCTTTGAAAACGTTTTTGTTCATAACCGTGGCATGTGTTTGCATTTAGCTCTCCTGGAAGAACGCTTTCGAGAACCCACTTTGATTGCAATTACAGCTGAAGGTCTTTCTGTTCTCCAAAATGTCACATTAGTCTTAGAAAAACAGTTGAACTGATTGTGGACCTCAGTTCTCAAGTCTTTGGACTGATTCACAACTGGTTTAAGGATTTCAGAAGGTGAACCCCAGTCTCCAAATTCTGCAGCCTCTTCTTGGATTGCTTTTTTTAATCAAGCTCCAAAATCTTCTCTTCAGGTTTAACCAGCCGATTGCCATATTTTACTGTGAGCATGTGTCACACTGTGTTTGCAAAGAATCAAAAGGGTGATATCAATTGATCAAAGTATCTTACTCCTTGCTGTGTCCTCCACTTTATTTCTTTTGAAAGGTCTTACCATAATGGCTGTCAGGTTTATGTACCTGACTAATAATTATCCTCCCATCTATATTGTAAAATTGTTTGCACTGGATTTGTTGGGAGTATTGTCAGCGACCGGACACAATGACATCCCCCACATTTTCAGTTTCTTTTTTTTTTTTGTAAAATGGTTTTAAGCCATCGATCCACGGGACATTTTGCTGTAACTGGAACAACCTTCCAAAATGAGCCAAACATATTTCCATGAATAAACTTTATTCTTGGAGAAATATTTATTAGGCAGATGAAGGAAGCTCCTTTAGAATAGATGACATCAATGTGTTAACAAATGAGAAAATAGTTTAAATAGGGACAAGAAAAGCAAAATGGAGCTTATATTATGCTGTAGGAACTGTTCTTCCATTTTGTACTTCCAGAGAAATTAGTTGTGATCTAAGTAACTAAATAGGGCTAAAAACAAAAACAGAAAAAGCTGTTTTAAACTTGCTTCCATTTAACTCCCATTTCCTATTTTTCGTCTGCAGGTCATCAGGAGTCTTCCAGCCTGCAGCCGTGCAGCACTGGTGGAGGCTCCTGTCCTGCCATGTGCACCTGCAGCAACAACATTGTGGACTGCAGAGGGAAAGGGCTAACTGCTATTCCAGCCAATCTGCCTGACAGCATGTCGGAAATGTGAGCAAAATGTCTGTTTTTGTTGATCTGCTGGAGCCACCTCAGACTATGTGACCAAATTTGTTCACTATGTTATGATCACACAAAGTAAAGAAAACGTGGTTCTCTGATAATAAGTGTTGTTTTATATACCTCTGGTATTTGTGAATGTTTCGCTTTTCAGCACGTTGACAGGACATCAGTCTCATGTGTGGACAGAAATATTCAGTCAGAAACTCTAGACTGAGACCACATGCTCTTATCAGCTCAGAATGCTGTGAACCGCATGCGAGCCCTTTGCTAACATCCCTCCTTCAGTTTATCAGTCCTCCGACATCTGTCTGGGCATTAACTCTTCACGGCCCACATGCTGCAGTGTAATTCCCAGGAATGCATGACTAAACTTTTAAAATAAGTCATTTTACTCTCTTTATCAGAGATTTCATGCCACTGGCATTGTGGAAGTCTCCCACAACACTGTGATTTATGCCCAGTGTTAAAAAGCTAAAGTACTGGACGAATTCGGCCAGCATGTTGCATGTTCTTCTGAGGAGCAGTTTCTAGGTCTCTTCTTCCCCATGAGGGTGTGTTTATAAATACTCACCTAGTGTGAAAGTCACTGATCCCATGTTCCCCAACAACCCTGACCCATTTCCACTGCACTGGTGTGCTAAATTTGATCATTTATATTAAATGTTGGTTTCCAAGCTAAAGGCAGTCCACCTATGCCTTGCCACTATATTTATTGTGTTATAAGGGTATAAAGTCTGTATTTTGATTCCCAGGATCATATGAAATTGGCTTCAACCTTTGTAATGTTCCACAAGCCACAAAACATAAAATTCCCAGATGCAGTTTTTCCATGGTTTTGGACTTCTCAAGTACAATAAAAGATTTATTTACTTATCCTTGTACTTTTTTGCTATTTAGTCAGGTTAAATCGCCCAAAGTTTTTATGTAGCAGACCAACAAACCTACTAAGCTGTTCACCTCTAATGACAGACCAGGCAAAGGCAAGTAGATCATTAATCACGTAGATCATTAATCAGAATAGCAATCAGAGGAAAATACAGGCGAACTGTTGGGCCTTTGTGCAAAATGCTATGAACAAACTGTGTTGACAGTTAAACGTCTTGGTGGAAGCATCATAATGAAGGGTTGATTTCATGGCCAGGGAATCTAGTCGGAGTCGATTGGAAGCCGGATACAGCTAAACAACGAGGAATCCTGAAAAAGTTAGGGAGAGGCTATAAAACATCTTGAGAACACCTTCAGACTCTTGATGGTTGAGACAAACCAGAAATCTATTTTTGTTGTAGAAAAAATGTAAAAGACCTTTCCACTTCACAATTCTACCATTTTAATGCTTTTTTTTTATCAGGATGCTTTTACAAGAAACTGTACCAGTGTGTTCTGTGAGCACAGTGACCAGAGAGCATCTCTAATGGGAGAACAGGGAGACAGTTGAAAGATGAATTTATCATGCATGCGTTTTATAGACGGTGGGCGCTCTCTGCACAGCAGATGAGCGCTGGCATTTTAAAACTTTCCCAGCCCTTTGCATGTAATTGGTACTTAAATCTGCCCTGCATATAAACCTTTCAATGTTCTGATTTATGTTTTCAAGACAAGCCCTTATATCATGTGCATTCCTTCTCTCTTGTCCATCAGAACCTTTACCTTAGAGCCAGAATTCCCAGGACGTTTTTTATTTTACTTTACTTTCCCTTCTCTATCTTTTCTCTATCTTTTCAGCTGTTTTCCCATTCGGCCCAATCATTAAGGACAAGTTTACGGAGCTGCATTCACAGTAAAAGTGAATTAAAATGGAAAGCATGAGGGTGGTCAGGGGGGTTGGTTCAATAACTCAGTGCAGTAGGTTTGATCTGTGCTTGAAGTTCATTATAAAATCAGCTTCAGTTACAGCTTGGCAGGTTGCTGCATATCGAGGCTGGCCTAATGCCTTGTTAATGAGCCTCTCGCAAAATCACGTACACACAAAAGATGCATGCATGCTGCTCTCATTATGTATAAATCTAAGAAATTGCGATAACCACCACCCCCCAACCTCCACCTACCCACCTCCACCCTAATGAGTGTTGCATTTATGGCTCTGAGGTTTCTAGCAGCTTTCTGTATTCTTTTTCTCGTGAAACAAGATCTGGTAAGCCTAAACACCACCACAGTGGATTATTATGCATCATAGTCTCTGTTTGCTCTGACAAGCTCTGCCATAAAACTTTCCCTTTGCCTTTTATCTGCACTGCTGTGGTCCTGCATTTATTTCTGACTCCTGCACACACTAGTTGAATACCCGGAGGCGTAATGTGTTTCCCTATAATGAAAACCCTGCTCAGTTCCTGATGAAAAGGATGACGAGCATTGATTGGATTGACACAAACACCAACTCACAGGCAGTCACACACGTGTTCTGGCTGACAAATTGGACGGGAACCATTGATTTTCCTTCTGCAGGCAACTCTGGGAGATTTTTCCTTGTTTTCTCCTTTAACAAACGGAAAAAAGGCGCTTCTTTGTCGATTGCAAGGATTCAGTCGCTTGCTCACATCGATCAGCAAAGAGCAACAATGGGAAAGCTAGAACATTGAGTCAGGGTGTGTGACTCAAACGGATTCAGCGTTCTATGTGTTAACACACCCAGAATACCATGGGATGGAGGGACATAAGTGCACCGACACGAAAACGCGTTTGTGCATAGTGCCAGACTGGTTTGGACCAGTGAGACAGACTGGTTGATGAGAGAAGGCACTAAAGCCACTTGGTCCAGCACGCTGCCGCATGGTTAGGGCAGAGGAACCACAGTGCTGTCACTCCACTCATACTGGGGCAGCCAGACAAAAACAGAACGGGGGATCATGTCCGCCGCAGGAATCTGTGGTCTCGAGTCGCCGTTATCCGAGGAATGCCAATTGCGCTCCCATATCACTCCATAGGCGAGGGACGCTCATTTGAAGGGGGGCGGAGGGAAAGAGTCCTGATTGAAAAATGTTGGAAGCTCAGAACTGCTAAATGACTGTGGCCAGAGTCTAACAAAACATTTACCCCCCCATGAGTAGACATAAACAAAACACAATCCAAGAGGCCTGAGAGGCATGTAGTTAAATCCGAAATGACTAATTAAATCATGGAGAAACGTTTCTGCGCCAAGACGTTGAATACTGAAGAAGCTGGTGGTTAAATCTGCTTCCAAACTTACAGAAGATTTAAGAACATTTCCCATTTTTCTGTGGCGACAAATAGCGGTCTAATGATGTTTAGATGCCTTCGCGGCCATGGGGCCACCGCAGCCCATACAGGCCCATGTGCTGCTGGTCTGTAGCCAGTTCCCCCTGCAGGAAGGCGCAGAGCTACAACAAACCAGACAGGCCTGCAGCTGGCTTCCTCTGGGCCCTTCTAAGCCCCAGTAAGGACAGTTTTAAAAGCTGTGAACTGACCTGCAGATAAACAGCCCTCTGCCAGGTTCAGTGGAGATTTGTTCTGGGGGGCTGAGCTGGGTCCTGAGCAGCAGCCCGAAACAACACGTGTATGCCCATGCTAATGGGGTTTAGAAGATTCTGTTTCTGTGGGACCATCTGACGCTGATTAGAGCCTGTTGCCGCTCTGTTCTAGATGGCCAAGCGTGTGTTTGTCTGTGTATTAATTTTGAGCTCTGACAGGTGTTTTATGGTGAGCTTTGTCAAATCCTGTCAGTGTCAACTTCTCCTGAGTTCACACAGGGAAAAAAAATAAAAAACTCAAAGAGGTAATATTTTACCCCACTGCAAAGATTTCTGCGGACACTTTGCAAACACCCAAGGGACAGCAGCGGCGTTCACATGAACGAGTGAGATCATTATTGATTTCATGAGCTCATACGTGCTGGAAACTGTAAATGTTAAATCAGGATGAAATACGTCTTATAGCTGAAGGCCTTAACACCCTCACGAAAAGCAAGATTGAGCCTTTTCCCCTCCAGTCCTTTTCCACATCACTTTAGTGTTGAGAATGTTTATTGGTTCTGTGGATGTTATGACTCCAGTGTGCCTGGACCTATTACAACTGCGAAATAGATCTCCGTTAATATAATCAGCCCAATCACCAAGGGTCAGAGGTGATTACTCAGCTCTGTTGCCATGGAAAATGCTATTGTTTGGTTAGCTAATTGTGTCACCTCTCTTCTCCCTCCCAGACGTCTGGAGCAGAACGGGATTAAGTCTGTTCCTCCTGGAACCTTCTCTCCCTACAAGAAGCTGCGCAGGATGTAAGTACAGCAGAACGTTCCCCTCAGGGCTAAGTTATACAGATGGGAACAAAACTTTGGTGGCTGGAAAAAGAAGCAACAATTGGCAAGTCCTGTCATTCCATTTCCAAGGACCATGCTATCTTTATATTTTGTCTGCAGCTTGAGAACGTAGTCCTGTTCTCAGGCTTGGGGTGGCGCTAGCTTCAGTCGTACATGTTCATAATAGCAGGTCTCATTTTTCATCGCTGCCTGCTGGTATTCCCCTGGCTAGCACTTTGTCCACTCTGTCTGTTCCCGGCTGGAGGGATGATGAGGGGATGGAGGGAGAGCTGGAACGAGGGCTGAAACCTCTCGCTCTCTCTGGGAGTGAACAATGTCAAGTTAGTGGTTGAGCCAGCTGTTCGGTCACCTTGCCAGCAAATGCCAGCCAGCCAGCCAAACCTCCAACACCATGAGGTCTGACTTACATACCAGCAGGGAGATGGAGGAACAGGAAGGTCAAGGAGTTTCTCTGCCTATTTTTTTAAAGATTCTTCATGATTTTACAGCTCAACTCCAGGGACGGAGACAGGATGAGATCAGGTGAATTAAGTCCAAGAGACAGTCTGCAATGACTCAAATTTTATTGTAGGTGCAGGGAAATGTTAAAGGAAAGTTTTTGTAGTTCAAACTGAAAAGGGATTATGGTGAACATTTAAGTTGATAGTATTTTAGCTAACAAACCAAACATCCTTGACAGTTTATGTTGCTGAAGTATTTATTCTCATTAAACTTTTCCCAATTTAGTGAGCTCACAGCCACCTGACTCGTGAGGGCTGAAAAGTTTTGCACATCACAATTTTCATACTTTCATTTGCAAAAAAAATGTTGGAAACCATATAACCTTTTCAAGTCACATCACAATTCTACACGAGTCTACTATTTCATTCATTTGTCTACAAGGTATAAGCTTTAATAAATTGTCTCATTAAGTTTGCGGTTGAAACAAGACGAGAGGGGAAAAAAATGAAACATTCCTTGGGTTTCTATTTACAGTTATTGCATGAACATTTCATTGCATCCTACATACTGGAAGGGTTGAATCACATTTAAAAGGAAAATAAACGCTGCTGTTTTCTGCTAAATTCAGTTCCACTTGACCAGGATAGTTATATGTTTTAAGAAACTGGACACTGCAAAATAATTATAAGTGAGATTGTGTCATGAGTTTCCTAGAGTCAACGATATTTGGAAAGAACACTTCATTAATACGTTGCAAAAACAAAAATCTTCCCAAATGGTTTGTAGTTAGAATGTAAATATTTTTATTAAACTTAATGAAACCTGAACCAGACTTTATTAGAAATGGTCTTATCCATCTCTTCTGTTAAACAAACCTGCTACTGCTGTTGGAGCTGCTGATTCTGCATTTTACACTCACTGTATGTCTACATGTCTGTGTTGATCCACCTAGCTATGGACACTTAATACTGGTTGTGTCCAACTCCTCTCTAAACAGTGTGTAGACAGTAACTGTGCATCAAAATGTGGAAAAAATGCTAAATTAATCATTTATACAATTAAAGGGTTAATTCATGAGTTTTATGTGCATTTTCATTCCTTAGTTGAAGCCTCAGCTAACCTTTGCACCAGTTAAGCCACCCACGCACATTTTCTTCCACCTTGCCTCAGTTTGAATGACCTACACATGAACCACTCCTTTAGACAGGGATGCTAAAACAGCCCTCACACGCCGACATATACACAAACACTACAGTGTCTGAGTTTACAGACACACACCGTTGCATATGTTGGCCCCCAAACTTCGATTTCATTTCCAGGAAACCTCAGCACTTGCAAAAAGACAAATGGCTCCTTATTTAGCTGTTACCCCCAAATGAGGGAACATCCCCCCTCCTCACCACATGATGATTTTCCTTCAAAGGTATCAAGTCGGCTGGAGTTGAATCTACATACTCCATTAAGTCTCTTTCTCCATATGTCTTTCTCCCTTTCTCTCCCACTGTTCTTCATTTACTTTTGCATTTACTCACACAGACAGGCGCACATTGGTACAGAGGCTTAGTGGTTATCCTGTGGGGAGAGGCCTGTGGATCCTATTAAAATTGGTGATGTTCCGAGGCAGTCTACTGTATCTTGTTTTGGATTTCAGCCCTCAGCCATCACATTCTTATACATTTTGTTAGGCCACAAATAATCCAAGTATATGTTAAGATTAACTGCAAGGTTCTGTTTATAAATAGTGCTATGAAGTGGGCTGGCACCTATGTTCATCCAGTTTACACTTCAGTATCTGGCACCCTTCCTATGTGGGTAAAATTTTGTCAATTGTTCCTCAGTTCTAAGTCTGATACTCTGTTCTTCTACGCAGAGACCTGAGCAACAACCAGATCTCAGAGATAGCTCCTGATGCCTTCCAGGGTCTTCGCTCTCTCAACTCCCTGTAAGTTGTACAAAGCTCAGTTGGAGCATAAAAATCCGCTTGATTGGAGTTTACTGTGTCTAAAACGCTTGCCACGAATCCTCAGTGTGCTGTATGGAAATAAGATCACCGACCTGCCGAAGGGTGTGTTTGACGGCCTCTACTCTTTGCAACTGCTGTAAGTCGAACTCTTGTGCACTTTGCTGATACTCTCCAGACGTACTGAATACCAGGAATGACTTTCAAATAAACTTTGCTTGGATTTTTCCAGGTATATTCAGAAACATTTTGACAAGCTGCCTCCCTCTCTTCCCCCCACTTATTCCCTCTCCTTTTTTAGGCTGCTGAATGCCAATAAGATTCATTGCGTTCGTGCCAATGCCTTCCAGGATCTGCAAAATCTCTCCCTGCTATCGCTGTATGATAACAAGATTCAAACTCTTGCCAAGGGCACCTTCACTTCACTTCGAGCTATTCAAACCCTGTGAGTCAAACACAAACAGATTTACTCACTCTGACACATGCTCAGCCCTTTACTATAAAACATGAGGCAACACAGGAGTCGTTTACTTACTGGAGTGTGCACCCACACAGAAATTGAATTACAAAGTGTAAAGTGAAAAGCATTTATTTTCTAAGCATGCACATGCTGCAGCCTGGAAATCAACAATCTAAAATATCATGCCTTTCCCAAACTTTTTTAGTTTGTTATGTTACAAACCGCAACATGAAATGGACTTCATTGGGTTTTTATACAATTTATCAACACAAAGTAAATTAGCACCAGAAAGAGGAAGGGGAAAAAAGAAAACCTTGTGTTAAAATATTTTTAGTTTATGAAAGAAAATTGAAAACTGTGTATTTTGAGCCATGTTTGGACATACTGCGCATGTATTGCAAATGGAGATCCTTTACAAAATAGCTCAAACTCGTGTGAACAGCAGTTTTCAAGTCAAGTTTCAATACAGTTTATGTCTATACTTTGGCTGGATCATTCTAGCACGTTAAGTTGTTTCAATCTAAACCTTTCCAGCTTTGGCTGACTGTTTAGGACTGTTGCCCTGCAGGATGGTGAACTTCTGCCCCAGGCCCAAATCTGCCTTAAACAGATTTGTTTCAGGTTTTCCTCTGTGTCATAACTCTGACCAACTTCTCTGTTCTTAAGAAATAGTATTGCTCTGTGAGATGTACAAAGCTCGGGATATTGTTTTATAACCTAACCCTACTTTGGACCTCTGCCCAACTTTATCTTTGATCTGTCTGCTGTGTTCCTTGGTCATCATGAAGCTGTTTTCTCAATAATGTTCTCTAAGAAACCTCTGAGGCCTTCTCAGAACATCTGTATTTATAATAATATTGAATTACACCCAGGCAGACTACTTTCTAACGGACTTCTGAATAGAATTGGTAGTGTTGCATTTTATTTAGGGATATCAGATAGAGCATGTATTCAGCCAACAATTTACTATCCTGTTTGTCAAACTAAAGTCATGTCAGTAATAGTAGTGATTTTAATAACTATATTCTGTGGTACTCTACCTTCAGAGGCTCCATTAAGTGTCTCAGAAGGTTTTTCGCTTCAACATGTACCAGCTGGCATGTTAAAATTATACATAATAAATCACTGGTTTAGAGTGGAAACTATGGATGCGGAGCCCTGCGACTTTTAGCTTTATATCAAGTGCCAGTTTTGCTGCTGATGACTAAATAAAAAAACTAAGTGACACAAAATACCAAATAAATGTTTGATTTCTATTTAATCATCTTTTTGTGTACTCATTTATCTTCCTCCAGTCACCTGGCACAGAACCCGTTCATTTGTGACTGCAATCTGAAGTGGCTTGCAGACTACCTCCGCTCCAACCCGATCGAGACCAGTGGCGCCCGCTGTGCCAGTCCACGCCGTCTCGCAAACAAAAGAATCGGACAAATTAAGAGCAAGAAGTTCCGCTGCTCAGGTAGGCCCATGTCTCCAGACATGTAGGGTTTTTTTTACCTTTCTAACAGGCTTTGTTGTCTCTGCTTTCCATCTTTTTCCTTACCTTCAGTTTTCCAGGACTACAAACTTGTTGCTTCCTTAGTATTTAATCTGTGATCATTGCTCATAAGATGGTTTATTAGAGCTACCAAGACCTGTGCTGGTACTCCTCAGTCAGTCCCTCTTGTCAGACTAAGCTGAGGAGGTTGGCATTATTTCTCTCCGCTGTTCCTGTATATCCAGAACAAGAATCAGGTTTTACATGCACACCACAGAGAGTTGGGATCAGTTGAAGGGAGAGTTAGATGCTAGAGTTTGAATACCTGGCCATCATCAGGCTCAGGTTTCTTTCACTTTGCCTCCATCTTCCTGACTCCCCCCTCCTCGCGCCCACTATTGTGTTTATGCACTGTACTGTGCTGCCTGGAACCAGGCACTGCTGAGGTTTAACACTTCTTTATAGCCTTGTTTGTTTGGCGAGATCTGATGAAAAAAGGATTCCATGTTTTGCTTTTGATTGTCCCCCCCACCTCCCTTCCTTTTCACAATGTCCTGTCTTTCATGTGCCTTTCTTTCTCACTGTCCGTTTTTCCTTCATGCCTCTCTTCCTTAGCAACAGCAAAATATTTACCACCTTTGTACTTTGCCACTAGTTCCTCCATATTGCCATGAACAATATGGAGACACTGGCTTCACTGTTTGATCATGTGCCGTCATATATAGCATCTATATATGACTGTTTTGATGCATAGCAGTGACACGGCTAGGCACATCTGACCTCACTGACATCCGTCCCTCTGTTTTTCCTCCATCACAGCCAAAGAGCAGTACGTCATCCCAGGTGAGTTGCTTGTAAATTTTCACACCTATCATTATTTCTCACTGTGAAGCTTTGCTACTTGTAGTGATATCATTGTTTTTTTCCCCATTGCCTTTCATGAAATCCTTCCGTTGCAGTTTTGTCATTTTGCAATGATTCCTTTAGCACTGGAATTACCAGACCTTTAACAAAACAGGGATAATATATAAAGAAGTTACTTTGTGTTTTGCTTCTGGTTCATGTCGTCTTCTGTGCTTTGCAGAATTATCTAAGACCATTAAACTTCCAGTTTGTCACATTACAGCCAGAAACTCCAGTGAGTTTAGTAAAGTGGGAGAAAAGTAACGCTTTCATGATAATGACAAAATATCTTATTTTGTGTAACAACATTATGGAGAAGCATTGTTGTGATGCATCTTAAAGAGACGGAGGTCAAGTTTCCAGGCGTCAACGAGCGATATCAAATTCACTTAGTTACTTTTGATATGCTGTTACTTTTACTTCAGCTGAAGGTAACAAGTTACTTGACTAGTTGAAAATGTGTTATATATCCTCTTTAAAGTAGCCATCACAAAATTCTGATCTCAGTCCCATATAAAATTTGTAGGCAGAGCTGAAAAGTTGTATTTTAAGCAAGGAGGCCCACAAACTGCATTTTGTTACACCACTTCTTTCAGGAGCAATGGAAATATTTGGATTGATTTATTTTATAGTTCAGAGTTCCTTTCATGTACTGCATGTAAATATCTGGTTTCAACTGAACATACTTGTAGCTGTGATTAATATGAGTGAACACATATATAGGGTCTGTTTTCCTAACGGTCCCAGCAGTTTGGGTCCAAAGGAAGTGTGTCTTTGCTTTGGCTTTTGGACAGTCACCAAAAGAAAAAGTCGCAGAGAGAGCTGAGAAAAGAGGAGAAAGAAAGTGTGCCCTCTGTATATCAGCAAAGCTAAAGCAAATAAAGCCCACCAGAGGACTGAGATTCCTATCAGGGGATGTTTCCGGACTCCTTAACACGAACACTTCCAAGAAAATAACTTGGAGGAGCAGTGATGTGTGTCAAAGTCTGTGTTTGTGAGAGCTAATCTTGCTGTGTATGCTTGGTTGATTCATTGTCAATACCAGTACAGCTTGCTCTTTGTAAATGAATGTGCAAAGTTAAGATAAAGCTCTGAGCTGACTTACAGAACAAATGGGAGTACTTTGAAAGCACTGGAGAGATCAAAGTGGAGTGCGATTAATGACAATTTCACCCTCCATCAATGTTAATAAAATCCCCCACCGTTTGTACATTCAAGCTCTAAAGACAAAGTCCATGAGTGCAGAACACATTGCTAATAAACAACCACACTGCAGGGAGATAAGATAACTTCTACACATCCAGTGATGAGTCATTTTGTGTCTCAAAGCGGGGAAAAGAAAAAAAAAACATTCTACTGCTTTCTGCTTTTTGCACTTTTGTGTAAATCTGCCAACAGTAAAAGTGTCACTGCCACGCACTTGTGACGCTGACGATGACTCAGGCTCACGAAATCTCCCCTGGCTCCTCCACATCCTCAAGATCAAAGACCTTTCCTTGTACTTTCATTGCTTCCTCTGGAGCAGGAAATGCCTATTCCTGTTGTCTGGGTGAACAAGAGAAAGTTTCTTAATGACTAGTGTTGCTACATCTGTCTGCAGCCTCCACTTAGCCACAATAGAGAAGTGACACTATTTTGGAAAAAAGTCTTTATGTAGGAAAGATGTGTAATTTGTTTCCCTAAATGCAATTCTCTCAATGTCATTGATTAGGGTTTAGGATTAGGCTGTGGTTTGTAATCCTTATTTCCTTTTATTTGGGTAGATTTTTTTTGATGATACTCAACCATATCATTTATTTATGGTTTTCCAGTCCACGAATGTGGTTTGTGCTCCCCACGGTGTCCCACTGACGTCATCTTTAAACTCTTGCATATTTCTGCACCGCTGCAAAACAGAATGGCACACCAAGCAATGTACCAACAGAAAATCCTGGGCTGTACCCTCTAAATGGAGCATTTGCACTGAGACACAATGCAGAGATGCAGAGACACAGACACATTGTTCTAAGTAACTCCCAGTGCTGATCCATTATTGAGAAGCCATGATGTAACCGACAGCACACTTTTTGGCACGTAACGTCTATTCATAGACAGAGGGGGTTCAGCAAAGCATCACACACTCCCTTTGCGGTTCCACTCTTGCTCTTTTTTTTATAAGGTCTCTAACACAACACATTTGCATTTCTCTTTCATTTATCCCATTTTACATATTTTTTCCTTCTTTAATGTATCGACCTTTTGCCTTCAGCTTCACTCCCTTCGTACCTTTCCCTCAACATCCATCCTTTTGAGCGCTCTGCGTCACTGAATCTGAGCAGCCTGATCTACTTTCTTTTTATCCCACTGCTTCCACTCGGTTGCTTCTTTGGAATAACTCTCCTTCATCAATTTATCTGTCCTCATTCTGGAGAAGTAGACATATAGCAAGATGTCTATAAAGACTTCTGGTGTAGAGGAGATCTCTACACCAAGAGTCCCACTTGGGTCACAGCAGGACCATGTATAAAGAAAGTGATCATGTGACCATGCATTTAATGGAGAAAGAATTTTACTTAAGGGTTATTTTGTTGTTTGCTCACCAGTCAATTTATTAGGTACACCTTGATAAACCAAGGTGGATCCACTTTTAAATAGCCATTAGAAGATGGGTACATAGTGGTCATACCAATACTCACGTAGGATCTGGTGTTTAAAATATGATCAGAAAGCAGTACAACCCAAAAATATCTTCCACTCCACCGCATCGCCACTAACCTGAACACTTGATACAACTTAGGATCTACCCATGCTTTCATGACAAATTCAGACCCCATCATTGAGATCTCACTGTGAGCAATTGAAATTTAGCAGCAATATTTCTCCAGGCTGTCATTGTCCTATTTTGTTAACACTGTTGGAACCACAACCTCAGTTTTCCGTTCACAGCTAACAGACAGAGCACCCAGTGTGGTCATCTGCTGCTGGTTTTGTCACCTAAACATCTCAAGGCTCGGTGTGTTGTGTGTGCAGAAATTGTATTTTGTAAGGGAGTCTTTTCCCTTACCCAATAGATCAGCAGGTCAAGATCCCCAAATGGATTGCTTTGCTGTTATGGGATTAGCTAATTTACCACTTCCTTGAAGAAGGCATTAAACAAGCATACTTAGTGAGTTGTCCATTGAGAGTAACAGTATGTTCACATTTTATTTCCTTCAGGTACAGAAGACACCCATTTGAATAATGTCTGCAACACTGATCCTGTGTGTCCACCCAAGTGTCGTTGTGAGTCCAACGTAGTGGACTGCTCCAACCTGAAACTCACCAGGATCCCTGAGCACATCCCTGCATCCACAGCTGAACTGTAAGGAATTGCTTTCTTTCTCTCTTGAAATTGCAGGGAGAAATCTGTGTTAAGTGTTGACATTTTTAAACAATATATCTCATCCTCTTCAGCCGCCTTAACAATAATGAACTCACAACTCTTGAGGCTACCGGTGTGTTTAAGAACCTTTCCCAACTCAAGAAAATGTGAGTAAAACTGTTTATCATCATCCTCTAAATACAACGTGTAATTGTAACATAGACATTTTTTTAACCACAGTAACCTGAGTAACAATAAGATCACAGAAATTGAGGATGGAGCTTTTGAAGGTGCATCGTCCGTCTTTGAGCTTCACCTTACAGCCAATCAAATTGACTCAGTCCGAAGCGGGATGTTCCGAGGCCTCGAGGGACTTCGCATGCTGTGAGTAACATACGACCATGTGACATCGAACAATTAAAATCCATGAAAACAGCTGATAGTTCTTTCTGCTTTTGTCATATTCATAGGATGTTGAGGAACAACAAAATCAGTTGTGTTCACAACGACAGTTTCACCGGGCTTCACAATGTCCGTTTGCTGTCTCTATATGACAACCATCTGACCACCATTACTCCTGGGGCCTTTGACACGCTGCAGACTCTCTCTACTCTGTAAGACTCTTTGTCATCTATAGTTTTGTTCTGGCATTTCTGGTTTTGTTGCTCTGAACCCCTTTTGCTCTATCATTCCTTCAGAAACCTCTTGGCCAACTCCTTCAACTGCGACTGTCGGTTGGCGTGGCTTGGTGATTGGCTGAGGAGCAGAAAGATTGTGACAGGTAACCCTCGCTGCCAGCGCCCGGCCTTCTTAAAGGAGATTCCCCTCCAGGATGTAGCTCTGCCAGATTTTCGCTGTGAGGAAGGTGGGTGCCATGTTTTAAGTTAACTTTTTCTGTAAGTCGCTATGCAAATTACAACAGCATCTTCTCTATATTGAGTTATTTCTCTTCTTGAAGGGAGAGTTGTTTTGCCAATATCATAGACATCCTTCATTTTGTGTTTAGCTGACTTCTGGGGTTGGACTTAAAGATTTTAACATCTCCCTCCTTCCCACAATCACTTTGAACAAGACCTGCCGAAAGTATCTGGACTCATCCTGAATAATGGCCACTATTGTGTGACTCTTTTGTTTGCTGAATAGATTGCTTCAGCAGTTCCTAAGCTGCTGGTCGATCCAGCGCTGAGTGCAGTTATAGTATTGAGCTGTTTGTCTTATTGACGAGTCAGCCTATTTGCACCTGAATGACTGCTAGGCTTGTCTTTGGGCCTCAGGCAGCTTCCATTCTTTGCTCCTGTTGATCGATATCACGTTAGGGAGTCCTCCCATTCCCTGCTCTGCTTTGCTCTTCTATTTTTTACTTTTCTCCATGGCTTCACCAGCTTTTACTGTGATATCTTGTTTTTCAGCTACAGTGCCATCCCTTTTAACGGTTCCCCTGGTAAAAATGTGTAAAAAGCCTTAATGCGGATTCATCCATTATGGCAGGAGTGTAATCACACACTGAAACTTGTTGTAAAATTTTACCTCTATTTTGAGTACAGTGATTCATTACATAGGTTAAAGTCTTGTTAAGAATAATTGTTTTTAACAAAATCCCTGGCAGCACAATTATTTATACTTCTGCACAACCACCGTTTTCTGAATGGAAAGTACTAATAAAACCTGTGCTATAAAATTTTACAAGGCTGGAGCATTAAGATCTTTAGCCGTTTCTCTTTAATAATCTCTTTGGGTAATACATAGTCCAGGGTCCTCACTTATGCTTTTCCTCTTCAGCTCATCTACAGGTTTTCCGAACCATTTCAGTCTGTCTGAAGACTGGGTTGAAAGAAGGTTGATTCTGTGTCTACGGGATTATGTTTTTGTTAATTTAGCCATAAGTTTAGGTTTCTGGCAGAGCTGGTATTAGTGTTATTACGCACGTAAACAGGATAATATCCACGGCTTTGGGAAGAGAAACTGACCCACAGTACAATAGATAATCCATCATACTTAACCACAGTCATGAGGTACTTTTCCACTTTTTTATTTATTTTTTTATCATTTTCATCCGTTGTTTCATATCCATGGTGTGTTTATTGGCAAAAAAAAAAAAAGAATAATCTGGCTACTTTCCCAATCAACTGGTTGGTGTGTAATTGAAACCCGGTGACACCGTGACCCCCATTTTTTGATCCATTTCCATAATAGAGGACTTAAGAGATTTATTTATTTATTTATTTGTCTGCCAGATTATCCTTCCTACCATGAATGGAGGAAAGACAAATGTTGGTCCTTTTCCAGCTCAGTAGTGAGTAGTTAGAAGACAGAAGCCTCTCTGTCAGGAATACAGAAAATTGTAAACTTCTAAAAGGAAATTTGTTGATGTTTTAGTTTAAGACCTTTGGTAAAATTTATTTTAAGTGGATTAGTAAATTCCCTATTAATTGTGAAGCCAATTATTTGATTCAAAAGCAACTATTTCTTAAAATTGTGTTATTCATCCCCACTGACCCACAATGTGTCAAAGTTTTTTACCCATCTTTTACAAAGGTATGTTTGCATATGTTTGCAAAAGATATTAGTCCAGCATTTTGTCACAGAAAAAATAGTTGAGTAGGTCCACACAATCTATATCTTAATTATGATTGATATTTTCTCTATAAGTAAAGTGCTGTTGCATGTTTTTTAGCATGACTTCTGTCCTGGTTACTGACTTTATATTTTTACCAGGCCAAGAGGAGTCAAGCTGTGTTCCTCGACCCCAGTGTCCCAGCGAGTGTTCTTGCCTAGAGACTGTGGTGCGCTGCAGCAATAAGCATCTCCACATACTACCCAAAGGCATCCCCAGGAATGTGACTGAACTGTAAGTGTCTCGGCATTGATTTACTTTGACGCCAGATCTTCTACTTCTGTTGTTTTCGTCTAAACCCGAGGGAGATTATGTGAAAAACAGCAACAGGGAGGTTTTAACACTTGAAGAACAAGTGAAAGGTAACAAAACATCTCATCGCTTGAAGGAGGGGAATATAGTCAATAAACCCTGCAGTCATTCTCCCAGACATTCTTTTTCGTCTTCTGTGATCCTTGTTGCCCTCTGGGCACTGATGTCACTCTCACACTCAGAGCCAAGGATGTCTGAGAGAGTGTGTGTGTGTGTGTGTGTGTGTGCATATTTGTGATAGGGCCAGAAGCCTGTCCATGAGTGCAAAGGGGAGCAACAGGACATTTTAATGAGCAGTTTTCAATGGAAAGGGGAGGAAATGGAACAAGTCTGGAACTTTCCAATACTGCCTCATTTGGTTCTTGTGATGCACACACACGCTGAGCAAGCCTTAAGGCCTGTCATTGTCCCAGCAGGTGTGACCAGGTGTACCCCTCTGTTCAGGGCTTTCATCTTGTCATCTGGAGAGTTTGCTACTCCATCATTATCCCAAGTGTCCTCTGCGCCATCATTACCTCTCATTACCTCTGAACCTAAAGGCCTGCAAACTAACTGCTCCCCTCCCCCCTGTACTCCAGCCGCTGCCCTTCCCACCTTCTGTGCAGTCAACAACAATAGCAGGAGCCTGGAGTTCTGCTCAGGGGGGGCTGCCCTCAAATGAGCCATTTATCAACATGACAGTTTGCATGTAGGACTTTGTGTTAGCAGTCAGAGGGCTGATTGCCTCCTTACAGGCATAATGTTGAATTTGCCTCGACTGTTATCACATGCACCAGTCTTTGTATCACAGTCACAAGTAGAAGTGCTGGGATCAGTGACTGTTTCATCATTACCTCATTTTCCTAGTTCATATTTAAAGAGATACATCCCATACATTACAATCAGAGAAGTTCACATAAAGTGCATACGGAGAGCAATATTCTGCTTCTTCTTGTCCAACATGGGAGTAAATTACTACCATACCTTATGGAAGTGATACCCTGATGTTAATGGGTATTAATATTCTAAAATAAGCCATTTTAGAATATTGCTGGAGTCAATGCAGGATTTACTCAAATGGCATTTTTTTTTACCTAGTGGCATAATGTACTGAATATAAATTACAGTTAGGGCCAGAAATATTTGGACAGTGACACAGGTTTTGTTATTTTAGCTGTTGACAAAAATATGTTCAGAAATACAATTTATATATAATATGGGCTGAAAGTGCACACTCCCAGCTGCAATATGAGAGTTTCCACATCCAAATCGGAGAAAGGGTTTAGGAATCATAGCTTTGTAATGCAGAGCCTCCTCTTTTTCAAGGGACCAAAAGTAATTGGACAATGGACTCCAAAGGCTGCAAATAACTCAAAAGGCCTTTCCCTCGTTAACCTGTAATCAAGTAAGTAGTTAAAAGGTGGGGTTGTTTCCAGGTGTGTGGGTTTGCATTTGGAAGCTGTTGCTGTGACCAGACAACATGCGGTCAAAGGAGCTCTCAATTGAGGTGAAGCAGAACATCCTGAGGCTGAAAAAAAGGAAAAAATCCATCACAGAGATAGCAGACATGCTTGGAGTAGCAAAATCAACAGTCGGGTACATTCTGAGGAAAAAGGAATTGACTGGTGAGCTTGGGAACTCAAAAATGCCTCGGCGTCCACGGAAGACAACAGTAGTGGATGATCGCCCCATACTTTCTTTGATGAAGAAGAACCAGTTCACAACATCAACTGAGGTCCAGAACACTCTCAGGAAGTAGTGTATCTGTCTCTAAGTCAACAGTAAAGAGAAGACTCCATGAAAGCAAATACAAAGGGTTCACATGTAGATGCAAACCATTCATCAATTCCAAAAATAGACAGGCCAGAGTTAAATTTGCCCAAAAACACCTCAAGAAGCCAGCCCAGTTCTGGAAAAGTATTCTATGGACAGATGAGACAAAGATCAACCTGTACCAGAATGATGGGAAGAAAAAAGTTTGGAGAAGAAAGGGAACGGCACATGATCCCAGGCACACCACATCCTCTGTAAAACATGGTGGAGGCAACGTGATGGCATGGGCATGCATGGCTTTCAATGGCACTGGGTCACTTGTGTTTATTGATGACATAACAGCAGACAAGAGTAGCCGGATGAATTCTGAAGTGTACCGGGATATACTGTCAGCCCAGATTCAGCCAAATGCTGCAAAGTTGATTGGACGGCGCTTCACAGTACAGATGGATAATGACCCCAAGCATACAGCCAAAGCTACCCAGGAGTTCATGAGAGCAAAAAGGTGGAATATTCTGCAATGGCCAAGTCAATCACCAGATCTTAACCCAATTGAGCATGCATTTCACTTCCTCAAATCCAGACTTCAGACGGAAAGACCCACTAACAAGCAAGACCTGAAGGCTGCGGCTGTAAAGGCCTGGGAAAGCATTAAGAAGGAGGAAACCCAGCGTTTGGTGATGTCCATGGGTTCCAGACTTAAGGCAGTGATTGCCTCCAAAGGATTCGCAACAAAATATTGAGAAAAAACTTTTTTGTTTGGGTTATGTTTATATGTCCAATTACTTTTGAGCTCCTAAAATGTGGAGTGTTTGTAAACAAATGTGTACAATTCCTACATTTCTATCACATATTTTTGTTCAACCCTTTAAATTAAACGTTACAATCTGCACTTGAATTCTGTTGTAGAGGTTTCATTTCAAATCCAATGTGGTGGCATGCAGAGCCCAACTCACGAAAATTGTGTTACTGTCCAAATATTTCTGGCCCTAACTGTAGATCTGTTTGTTGTGTAAAGTGACTTTAGAAAATTTTGGTGAATTCAGGCTGTACTAATAAACTATTTTGGATTCCACTGAAATGAAAATTCTTGTGTCTCCTTGTTTAGGTATCTTGATGGCAACCAGTTCAGTGTTGTTCCTAAGGAGCTGTCTTCCTTCAAATACCTACAGCTGGTGTAAGCCTTTCTCTGCCTCCCTATACTATAAAAGCTGCATGCAACATCATAGTAAATATGTTTACTTTTTTCTGAACTTTCCTTTAAGTGACCTGAGCAACAACAAAATCAACTCTCTGAGCAACTCATCCTTTGCTAACATGAGTCAACTGACCACTTTGTAAGTCCTGATTAGTTGCCAGAAGAAAAAGTTGTTAAATTTTGGTTATAAAAGTTAAAAAGGGAAAAAAAAGTTATTTTACATGTGTGATGTGTTTTTTTTTATCTGCAGAATCCTGAGCTACAACTCTCTGCGCTGTATACCCAAAATGGCTTTTAGTGGACTGCATTCACTGCGACTGCTGTGAGTTTATTTATAGATGAGGTTAAATACTTTATCTCCATGTTGTGTATATTCTTTTACTATATTACATACCAATCTGTCTGTACACTGCCTTGCAAAAATAGTCTGATCACTTGGACGTTTTTCACAATTCATTACTTTAGAACGCCAAGCTCTACCCCGAAACCACATGGGATTTTATGTGACAGTGGGGGATTTTCCAGCCTGTGACATGTTTTCTTCTAGAACTATACTGTGTTTATTTCCATCCATTTTCACATTAACTCTCACCAAGTTCTTTGATTATGCTGGAGAACAGTATCCCCAAAGCATGAAGTTGCCAACATGTTTTAGAACAGGGACAGTATGTTCATGATTGTGCGGAGTTCATTTTGCACAAGCTTTCATTTAGGTGGGTCAGAAAATGAATGCCTCATTTCACTTTCTAAAAATCTAATAAAATATATTGAAATTCATGGTCATGAAGTGACAAAACATGTTAAAGGTCAACTTGTACTGCATTTAGTTTTACTTTTTTACAATATAATTTTAATTACCTTTCTATTTCTTTGTTGAATAAAAGAAAACTGCAGTCTTTCATGCATTTTTCAGTACTTAGTTCCAATCAAAAGCTTCATTGTTACCAACTGAGTTTGTGGAAACAGATAACAGACTGAAACCAGACAGGAAACACTTTTAGGTCAAACAAGTCATTAAGGAGGACATTTCTGAAGCGCCTGCTGACTTCAGCAATAGTTGTGCAGATGCAGAGAATCTTTGATTGACTCCCGAGGACTGAATCTGTCTAAACAGTTCTGACAGCTTTTGAATTCACTCATACACACACACACACACTCACACACTCCGACCTATTTTCTCTGTCTAAATGGCAGCTATGGGGGTAGCAGCCAAGATCTTGTTCCGATTTCTACCCCCAGTCAAGCCTCCGTTTCAGACATCTTTCCCAATCTTCTTATTTGTGTCTTAGCAGCTCGAGCTCATCAATACCTCGCAATAAGGGTAGAGCATGGGCCACTACTGTGTAAAATCACTCTGACACTGATTACAAGAGAATTTGTTTGGCCTGGTAACTGTAATGCATCCAACTCTGTCTCAGGACTTTTATGAAGTCACAAGGTCGTTGTGCACTCTCAGTGACCATGGGCTGCTAAATAACTGCAGAGCAGAAAGTAAATGAGTTGGACAGAACAATGACGAAATTAAACCAGTGTTTGGAAGTGCATACAAAGATACAGCAGCTGCATAAAGCAGCAACCTTCTGACTCCAATCTGCTGTTCAGTTCTTTGAGGAGAAATTGAGACCAGGTCCTGCAGCCTTCTTTATGAAACTGTGTATGGGTTTGTGTGTATATGTTTATATCAGCTTGAATAGTCCTCATGCTTGTGATCTGTAGACGGCAAGCCTGTTAGTGTGTGTGTGGGGGAGTTGACTTCTTAGCCTTCCATGTGTGCTCATAGCAGGCACACTTTTTTATTACTGACAACAAAGCTTCAACAAAGCCCCCTTTTTACGGCAGGATTCGAATAAGGCTCTGTATCGTAATGAGACACAAAGCATAAAGCCCTTTAGCTGAATGAATGAGAGTGAAGCTCAGCCATCATTAGCCGATGCCGCCTTGCTACCCCAAGCATGCTCCTTTTGATCTCTAATGAAGCTGTGTCCCTTATTTCTGCACTGGCTCACTCACGCCACCTTCGCCTCTGAAATAGTCCCGGAGCGAGCGCGCGAGACGCCATGTGAGGCCCTCCCACCCGCACACACCATGCAGACTCAGGAGTACACACACAGTCAGACCTGTTCACACACTCAGTCTAGTCTACCTCGGTGTCTCAATCAGTCAGACAGGAGTCCAAGTGAAGCAGAAAACTGATGTTTCAATCATGAGTCTCCTATTAAATGTCAGTCGGTGTTCATGTTTTCACAAATCAAGGCTTTGTGGTGCCGCTAATGTAAAACCACAATGAGGTCTGTTTAATAGTTTCAATTTTAAGACCCCACAAAGGGTTCAAAGTTCAACATTGGAAGCTTCTTCAAAACCGTAGGGAGACGCCAACTTCAACTACGAGCAGGACGCACTCGCATGTTCTCACACATGCTGAGGTGCCAAAGCCTTAATAAAGCTGCACCTTTGACTTTACACAGCAGTAAAAAGGAGAAGAATCATTAACGCTCTGTTCTTCAAACAGAGCCATGGTCGGAGCCTGGCATACATGTGGCGCGATTGGGGTTGGGACTGATTAAAAGTGTGTATATGTGTGTGTGTGTCAGTTGCGGTTTGAGCTACAGATTAATAAGCTGCTAATTGGCCTGCTGGGTATTAGGTGTGAGGTGTGTGAGATGAAACAGCGTCAGGGCGTGGCCATTGACGACTTGAGTGGCACAGTGATATGAAAGTGTAAGATAAGAGAAATAACAGAAGAGAAAGTGAAGTCTGGCATGAATTGGCCCAGGGAAGGTAGAGACCATAAAGCTCAGGGAATACACATTGTAACAAGGCAGTAAGTGGCAGCAGGTGAACAACCATAGGACAACATTTTGGTTCCACCAAAGTAGACAAAGTTGAGTTGAAGTCAGCTAGAGCACTTCAGGTAGTGCTTAAAGTATGGTCACATGGTAACAAGGACCCCCCTTTGCCACCATCACAAGGCAGAAAGATCCATGCTTTTTTTTTCCTGTTCACGCTAAGTTCTTACCCTAGAATCTAAATTTCAAAGCTGAAATCTAATTGAACTGCAACCTCAGTTTTCTGTGCTGAAAATGTCTGGCAGCCCCATCTGGGTGAATACACATCCTTTTCCATTCTGATGCTTAAATCGCATTGATTTGCTGCTTTATGATTGATTTTCTAAACTTGTACACATATGTAAATGCTCAATTGGAACAACTGCCCTTCAGTGTGCACCAATGAAATTTTCTATTGTACCACATGAAAATGATTTTAAGCCTTAGGAATTACACAGGTAATTTTTGAAAGCATATATTAAGCCTGGTATTGGTAGTAGAACCATAAGTAGCAGGGGCTACGGACTGACATTGTGATTTGAAACAGAAAAGCAAAAAAGGAATTTAGCAGCAGCTTAGGCTGCTTCCTGGAACCTCCCTGACTCCTTTTTTCCCTCTAGGTTTCTCATGGTTGCCACACTGCTTGCTTCACGGCCTCTGTATCCTCTGACTACAACAAACCACCCACTCACTTTGCACTAATAAGCATTCTCTACGGCACACAGGCTAATAAACATGTTGACTCCTACATGTTACACTGTATATTTTCCCTCCAGTTCCACTGTATATTTACACTGGCAAACTTTCCTCCAGCTCTTCCACAGCTCAGCTCTACTTGAGACATCAAACAATGCAGGAAGTTGCAATTCGGAAACTGTTCACACAACAAATCTCTTCATCCCAGATGTGTCATGTATTGTTAGTGCGGACTGATTGGTGGTAACATAAGCTTGTGGTCATCTGAGGATTTGAGGTGGTAATGACCTGTTAGATTATGGCTGTCATCAATCAGCAGACCATTAAGCCCTGGAGGCTTGACGCCCGCAGGGGTGCTCCTGAAATGACAGGAAAATCAGACTAGATGCAAAATAGACTGAACGAACAAAAATGTATGCAGATGTATTTGCACATTAATACAAAATCCCTATTGACAGGATGAATATGATTAGCTTGACTGTTTTAACTTTGCTTCATGTGTTGGAACGGTTACATCCCCCCACCCCTCTCTCTGAGTGTGCCCTGCCAACCAAACACACAAAGAAACTTGACACCAGGCTGGTCCAGACTCTCAGAGCCTCATATTTTTGCCAGCTGCACAAAGCTTTGCCAGAAATAAGAACCACCAGCACACAACAGTGGAATCTCCCTGAAGGTTTTTCCTGATATTTCCAGTTTGATTTGTTAAAAAAAAAAAAAAAAAAGAAATGCATAGCAGTGGGCCAGACAATAGTTTTCCAGGTTATTTGTTTTTTCCTATTTGTGTGATTTTTGCAGTTTTCAAGCAGCATTTTACAAGTTGCCAATTGTAAAAAATAAATTATTTTAATAACCGAGATTTGTGTTTTTGAAGGATGGAGAAATGTATATTTTATTTTCAGAAATGCATTTTGTTCCTTGATGTTCTTTGACAACTTTCTTTTTTTTTCAGGTCTCTTCATGGCAATGAAATCTCAGAGCTTCCAGATGGCATATTCAACGATGTGTCCGCCCTCTCCCATTTGTAAGTATTGACAATCGTTTTCGCGCTCCTCAGCAGCTTACAGTACCTAACATACAATTTGTCATATTACATCAACAGAATTTAATGTATGTATATTGATGGGATATTTTCCAATAGATCAGAAATAGATCACCATATAAATGTGATGAGCAAAAAAACAGTAGACCATATATGATTCTTTTCTTTTTCACATTTGAAATCTAAACTTCACCAGCATCCCCCTCCCTGTAAGTGAGTAATTTGTAGAACCACCTTTTGCTACATTTGCTTGGATTTCTGGAGCTGCTCCAGAATTACCATTGGCTTCTTGGCTTCTTATCTGATTAACACTGTCCTTGGCCGTCCTGTTAGGTTCGTTGGATAGCCTTGGTTTGTTTCCAGTTATGCCAAGCTCTCTATTTTTGGATGATGCAATTATCGTGAAGGGGCAAAATGTGAAAAGATTTTAAGGGTATCACTGAGTTTGCAAGACACTGTACATCTGAGTTTGTTAATCATATGAAATACTATCACATAGCTTCATACTTTGACTTAAAGTTTGGCTTTCTCTGTGCAAGCCAATCAGTCTGTAATCATTTTCTCTGGCAACACAAGCCAGAGAAAATGTCGCTTCTCTCTGCCACATCTCTAAAGCATTCAGTCTGTGTCCTTTAAGTGCTTATTCATGTCTATGTGCCTCTTTCTGTTCGCAGTGTAGCTGTTAGATTGTCTTAAAAAAAAGGACATCTTCGACCTTTGGCATCCTCTCTAAATATCCTCATCTTCCCTTGATTGTTAGGGATCAATAAAACAATCAAGACCAGAGCAGGAGAGAAAAGGCAGCCAGACAAAGACATTTTGTGGGAAGTAGTACACAAATCGAGGCTGCGTGAAATTTGGACCGAGGAGTGGATAGAGAGGAAGCCATTGATCTGCAGTCACAGTCAAGTGGCTTTCATGTTAGCAGATGTCAGGTGTCAGCTATTGGCCCAGCTTGAAAGATGAGCCTGTGTTCCTCAGTAATGGAACAGCATCGATTTGGAAGTGTTTGTGCTTCCAGCAGGAGGGCAAAGCGTCATTGATTCACAACCATCAGGACGGAGGTGGTTAAAAGGCCTTTCTGCTCACACCTTTGTTTATAATAGAGCAGTCCTGCTGAAGATGATGCATTACACAATGTGGCATTAATATATTTTATTCTCTGAGAAGATTTATTTGTGTAGTTTAGCACCTTGTTTTTCATGGAGATATAGAGACACCTGCTGGTGATATAATGTACTTACAGCAACACAACAGGACCTGACCTATGGTTTTCTGTAATATCAGGGCAATTGGTGCCAACCCTCTGCACTGTGACTGCCACCTGCGCTGGCTCTCCGACTGGGTGAAGACCGGATACAAAGAACCCGGGATCGCTCGGTGTGCTGGCCCGCAGGGGATGGAGAGTAAATTGCTCCTCACCACGCCGGCTAAAAAATTTGAATGTACAGGTGAGTTTTTGTTCCAAACAATAGTAATAAGCACCTCCTCGTTGTAAATGAAATGTTCCAATATGTTTGGGTTTCTGCAGGTGATGTAGACAACTCTGTGCTGGCCAAGTGTAATCCATGCCTGTCCAATCCCTGCCTGAATCATGGCATCTGTCACAATGACCCAATGGAGATATACAGGTGCAACTGTCCTCCTGGATTTAAGGTACGAGCAGCATTAAGTGCCTGCACTCTAATAGGTATCTTCTTCATCAAACTGAATGTACTGCAGGAGATCTGTGTTGATCTGAATTCTCTCTTATAGGGCAAGAACTGTGAAACGGCTCTGAACGGTTGTGTGAGTAGCCCATGTGCCAACGGAGGAACCTGCCAAGTGACTGACGAGGATGAGGGAGAGTACCGGTGAGGAAGGCCAGCTGTAAATCCAGAACTGCAAACACAAAAATAGGTTCTCATACAAAGCTTTGCATGATGCATGCTTACTGTATTCATAGCTGCTCCTGTCTGCTGGGATTCGAGGGCCCGACTTGCCAAATCAATGTTGACGACTGTGAAGACAACGACTGTGAGAACGGAGCAACCTGCATTGACGGAATAAACAACTACACTTGTTTTTGTCCCCCCTACTACACAGGTGAGTGCATCTGCAGTTTATTTTAAGCAGGGGCATTCTACAAAAAATACCGGGTCAACCATTTAGACGCCAATCAGATCTTCTTTCATAATAAAACATATTTGTCAACTCATCAAAACAGTAAATAAATAATAAATCCTCATCCTTCAAGTTATTTTATTACTGATAAGTATTTCTTCTGAAAGCAACAAATCTTCACAGTTTGATGCTGCCACCTTCAGGCTTTTCTGAAAGGTTGACATTAATGCAGGTGAACTCTGATCATCAGAAATGTTCTGTCAGGAATTGTGGCCTGATGGCAAAATCTGCAATGTTTCTGATTCGGGAAGACAACTCTGACCTATATTATCATTCTTGACATAAGTATATTCATAATTATTACTGCTAGCACTACTGGTAAAAGTAGGAAATTATTCAAGGCTAATTAGATGGTGGCACATTGAGTGTTACATAGATCAATTTAGGCTAACATTGAGAAAACATGTAAGGGCGCAAATACCTTTTCCAACAAGTATTCATCCTATATTATAAGTGAAATTACTTTTGGAGGACACTGGCAGAGAGCCAGTTTCCTCCAGAGTTTGGAGGTCCACACCATGATAGTCATCTTTTGAAGACTTTCACTTGAAAAGAAACTTGTACCTGTGCAGGGGAGATGTGTGAAGAAATGGAAGATGTGTGTGCTCCAGGACGAAGCCCCTGTCAACATCAGTCTACCTGCCTCATCAGCACCTCTGGGCCTAAGTGAGTGCTTCATTCAAATCTGTTGATGGTAAACCTGTAAGTGAGCTGCTCCATTTTCACACTGGTTTATTTCTGTATTTTGCAGGTGTGTGTGTTCTCCTGGTTATGTTGGTGATGACTGCAGTGTAAATTACGATGACTGCAGGGAGCATCGCTGTCAGAACGGAGCTCAGTGTGTGGATGAGTTGAATGGATATTCGTGCATCTGCCCGAATGGATATAGGTTAGAAGTACTTTGGGTTACTTATACTTTTTTCTACCTTGCCATTTACATGCTTGTAATGAGAACTCTCCCTTTCTTTGACTTCCTAGTGGTCAGTTGTGTGAAGTTCCCCCATCTCCTCTGTCTTTGTGTGAGCTGGCAGACTGCCAGAACAATGCCCCCTGTGTGGAGCGAGGTGGCCGTGCTCTCTGCCAGTGTCCTCCAGAGTTTGGAGGTCCACGCTGTGAAAAACTGGTCAGCGTCAACTTTGTTGACAGAGATTCTTATCTACTACTCTCTGACCTGAAGAATTGGCCACAAGCTAACATCACCCTACAGGTAATCAATCAGTTCAGTTCAGCTTGTCTGACTCACAAAGACGTCAATCCTCCAATCCAAAATTGCTCTGTGTACAGGTTTCTACAGCGGAGGACAATGGTATCCTGCTGTACAATGGTGACAATGATCATATTGCAGTGGAGCTCTTCCAAGGCCACGTAAAAGTGAGCTATGATCCCGGTAGCCAGCCAGGACACGCCATATACAGGTACCGTACCACATTCAACTTGACTCTGTACTCATTTTGCTCTCGTCTTAGAGTCTAAATTCTGTGTTTTCCTCTGTCAGTACTGAGACTATCAATGATGGTCAGTTCCACACAGTGGAGCTGGTGACCTTCGACCAGATGGTGAACCTGTCCATTGATGGGGGTCTCCCTACCACAATGGACAGCTTTGGGGCAGTGCGGCCCCTCAACGGCGAGGCACCACTATACGTGGGGGGTAGGGGCCCTCTCCAGAACACACCTCCCTCCTCTGCAGGCACTCTTAACTACTACACTACTGTTCAGTCACCTCCCTTCCCCCTTCGCTTTGTCGCCACCTCAACCAGTCCCTCCCACAAACATGCAACCCAACCACCACCCAGACCTTGTCCTCCATCCTCACCATCCCACATGACATCATATCCGTCTTGACTGTGTTTGCTAGGGTACACATTCGAGCCTTTATTGTGCCTTGTGACATATTGACCAAAATCCTCAATGGGAAGACGGATTGGAAAGATAGATATTCACCTTCTATTGGATGGGTATGCAAAGCATTCAGTCAGATACAGCAAAATGGTTTAGATAAAATGTGTTTGAAAGGCCTAGTCAAAGTCTAGAGTATGAGAATGAATGGAAATACCAAAAAAAATTACATTTCCAGACACTCCACCATCTCAGATTGAGCTTAAGACAACTTTAGCAGAGAAGTACACAAAATTATATGCTGGTCAATTACATAAAGAGCCAATAATCTATTATGAACTTTGTAATCTTTGCAATGAGATAACATATGATAAATGTCAAGTGATATAAATACTTTTGCAAGGCAATGTGTTGAAAATGAACCTCGCACAACATCACTGTAAAAGTCTTTTTGGTGCATTGTAAACTAGCAGACACAGTCCTTCATATCTGAATGGAGTTTGACTATCTGTTTGTCTAACTGTAATTATTTTTTGTTTAATATAGAGCCACTCTTGACATTTTGAGGCTCAGATCTCCAAATGTATCTTAATTAATTTTATCCTCCTGAGTTTGTGAAAGTTTGTTCAGGAGTGGCTAAAATGTTAGGTTGTATCTCTTCTCGATTTTCTGTATTGTCTGTCACTCATGCAGTGAGTTCTTTTCCCATTTCTTTTTGCTTTTGTTCTATGTTTCAAAGATGTTGTGTTCTGTTGTGCAAACATAATTCAAGAAGCAATTTTTTTAACCACTGAGACACACATCTTTGAAAATGCCTCTGCTCATTACACTCATATCAGCCCTGTGTTTGCTATTTGTCTGTGAGTCAGACCACTCCTCTTCCCACATATAAACTTTGATTTATCCATCTTGTCCTCCAGGCATGCCTGTAGATGTCCACTCTGGAACTTTCCGACTCTGGCAGATCCAGAACGGCTCCAGCTTCCACGGCTGCATCCAGAATTTGTACATCAACAACGAGCTCCAGGACTTCACCAAGACTCAAATGAAGCCCGGCGTGGTGCCGGGATGTGAGCCCTGCAAGAAGCTCTACTGTGTCCATGGCATCTGCCAACCTGATGGGTTGCAGGGGCCTGTGTGTCATTGCCAGCCAGGTTGGAGTGGGGCGCATTGTGATCAGCCAGCTCTGAACCCCTGCCAGGGCAGCAAGTATGTTAGCAAATAGGAAAGCTCGATCAGGTTTTACATGCTGAAAATACGATGCCTTGAATTGTTTCACCATGTGTATTACAACCACAAACTTTAATGTGTTTTATTGGGAGTTTATGTGACAGATCGACGCAAAGTGGCAGTAAATGTAAAGTGGAAGGAAAAGGATATGTGCATTTTTATTCAGTACTGAGTCAAAACTTTATAGTCACTTTTTGGCCCAGTTGCGCCTTGAATTGAAGGTGTTTAAGCTACGTCTTTACAAGCTTAAAACATCTGGATCTGAAATATTTGGCAATTTTCCTTAACAAAACAGCTTAAGTTCAGTCAGACTGGAGCTTATTCTCAATTGGATATAGATTTAGACTTAGATTTGGTCATTCTGACATATCCTTTGATGTAAATCATCACACTATAGTCATGACCATATTCTTATACTCATTGTCCCAGTGGATGGTCAACCATGTCCAAATCTTACATGTATCATATGATTTCCAATCCTTGTCTCAGCTGAAGAAAATCAGGATATTCAAAATGTTTGCTTTTGAAAAACTGCAAAGAGATTATTTATCACTTTCTTTCCGCAATTGCTTTCTTCTTGTAACTCCTCCATGGAGCCCAGATTGGTGGAGCGCACATCTAGTAGTTGTCCTGTGAACATCTTCTCCCACCTGAGTTGTGGATTTTTCCCTGCTGCTCCAGAATTTGCATGCTGGATTGAGCTTCTTTAAATCTTGAGATATTGTTTTATAATGCTGCTTTAGAACTACCCACAACTTTATGTCTGACCAGTCTGGTGTATCTGTTTGGCCTTCACAATGCTGTTTGTTCACTAAGGCAGTCTAGCAAACTACTGATCAGATTAACATTACGCCCAAACTCGTGTAAATCACGTCAACTCCAAAACAAGACATTAAAGTTTATGGCTATAACATCATAATAAATGGAAGCATTCAAACTGTATGAGTACTTTTGCAAACTAATAGATGTAGCATTGGTACCTTTTTCCTCATTATTGATTACAGTTGACAACTCTTGTTTTCTGATTATGAAACATCAGCAGTGAAGATCAGTTCTTGGTAGGACATACCTAAATGAAGTTATCTCCTCTCAGATGCGTCCATGGAAAGTGCATTCCTCTGGACCTGCAGTCATATCGCTGCGAGTGTGAAGAGGGCTACCGAGGCGCGCTATGCAACCAGCAAGGAGAGCTGTTCAATCCCTGCCGCCGCCTCACCTGCAAACATGGTCGCTGCCAGATCTCTGACAGCGGAGACGCGTACTGCCACTGCGAAAGTGGCTACACAGGAGAACTCTGTGACGCAGGTTTGTTTGTGCTCTCTAAAATAGAGGACAAACACTTCAGAGTCAGCGAAATGTTCAGATCAATAAATGGCTTGTCTATTTTTACAGAGTCTGAATGTCGAGGAGAGCCAGTGAGAGACTTCTACCAGGTGCAGCGAGGCTACGCCATCTGTCAAACAACTCGCATGGTGTCCTGGGTGGAGTGCATCGGAGCTTGTGACACGGGGAACTGCTGCATCAGCCAGAGGATGAAACGCCGAAAATACACCTTCGAGTGCAGCGACGGAACGTCCTTCACCGAGGAGGTAGAAAAGACCATCAAGTGCGGCTGCGTGGGCTGCATGTAGCACCGTTCACCCGCTCCTCCTGCCGCTGCTGCAGAGCAGAAGATTGAAAGCAAGGAAAGAAGGAAGGAAGAAAACTGCTGAAAGGTGGAGGAAAGAAAGCAAGAATGAAAGAGATTATACAGAATATATATAAAACCTCTATCTATATATTATGGACAACAATGTTTGTAAAATAGGACATTTCCTCTCCTGTGTGAGGATGTGTGACCTACATTAAAACAGAAACACCCTGAGCATCAGTGTAGGTGTGACAACAACAAAAATAAAACCATAGTATCTGCAACATTGTTCCAAGGGGTCCGGAGATTTTGTAGGTGTTGCATTCAGAGTGAGGCATCCTTCCTGCCCAAACTATCCCATAAGAACACCCCATCTATCTGTGAGACCTCCAATGGCTCAACCACCATCATCCATCTTTAGTCCATGGAGGTAAGAAGGACAAGAGGGTTTATTTTAGCTCTAGAGATAAGAAGAGAGCTGAGTCTTGAGTTGAGCTTGGCTCGATTACCTGGACAGTGTTGGACACGGGTTGGATTTAGTTGAAGACGCCACCCAGACAGGTGCCGTCATTTCTCCACCAGGATGCTGCCCTCCAGGCTTAACACCTACATGTCAGAGTGAACGTAAGGGGACAGGGAACCTAAGGTTAAAGAGGGTGCGGTGTTGTGGGTTTGGGGCGAGGTGCAGAGAGATGTTTGCTATAAGCTCCCACAACATAGAAATCCCCCGCAAATAAAGACTGCATGGACTGGCAGCCAAACTCATCTCTGTGAAACACACGGTCACACAAGCGTGGTACACAACACAATCCTGACGTGGCTTGGAAGGCCTGGTGTGGCACAGCTGTTCCCGCAGAGGCAGTGCCCCCAGCATGTATCGCCCCAGGGTGGGGATGTTTTGCATAATCCTGCAGGAGGCCGAGTGACCCTGCTCCCATTGATGCCTGTAGTATTAAACCACCACAAACTGTTGCATGTGTGGAGAGTTTGCCAACAAATATGTAAAGATTTTTCCGTATTATTATGAAGATTATTACAAAAGGTTCAGTCATCTTTTGTTGTTTTTATTTTTATTCATTTTTCTTATATATTTCTTTTTGTTATAATTTGTCTCATGACGTATTCTAACTTCTTTAGTTGTCCTTGCCCAGTTTCCCAGCCCATCCTATATTGTAATGCCTAACAGATTCTAATATATATATATATATAAATATATATAAATATATTTGTATTTCATTTGGTATAGTATTTTTCTATGTTTAAGAGTACGTCTGTGTTAGGAAGCATTTAGACTGGTGGAGAGGCATTCAGTTGGTTTTCTAGTTGTTTTTATTTGTTGATCTCACCTTCTTCTCCAGCAAAGTAATTAATTGAACAGACATAAAAGGCAGCAGTTGGTTGACCTTGTTGCATCAAAGGCAGTATTGGTCTAAAAAAAATTGTGAAATATTGTATATGTTGTCTTCCATGTGAATATTACATCTAATTCATGAGAATCTGTGCTTGTTTTTATTTATTTTAAGCGTAAGTGTTGCTGGCGTTCAAATTTGAAAATCAAGTCCAAAAAAAGTGCTCAAAATGGCAGCAGGAAAAAAAATGCATGGAGTGTTTGTAACGTCACTCCACAGTGAGTTGCGACAGTGTTTTCTTCCCGGAGGCTCAGATGTTTCTACTGGTTAGTGTGAGCTTGGAGCTCAGAATGACATGTCCCACTCAAATTTGGTTTGTAAATTAATTACCTGACCACACAGAAAATCTTTTTAATCTGTTTCATGTTTTTATGTGATGGGCATCATTTTTACCATTTTATTCTGAGAGATGTTTGCCATTGAACAAAGGTGTATGTTCTTTAGCTAAGATGGGCTCAACCGATCATAAGCTGCTGTCAAGCCTCAAGAAAACGGGATGAAGTTGCCTCTGTGGACACTGATCATGTAAAGGTGGATCATCCTTATATTTCTCTTTTAGGGGCAACTGTGAGAAGCATTACATGCCAACTACTGACAGATAACAAGAAAAGGCCTGGACATGTTTACTGTCTGTCAGTTTCGAACTGGTTATCCTCACATAAAAAAAAAGGGAAAAAAAAAAGAAAAGATGCCAATTTTCGTGAGCAGTCGTCAAACCTGAATGTATAAATGTGTATAGATAAATATGAGCAATGCTTATTCATAAAGTGGTAACTTTTAGCTGTTATTTAGTTTCCAGTGTAAGATACAGGAAATTGCATTTAGAGAGAGTGACGGCCCAACAGAATGCTCTGTTGACTGTGTTTCTCCAAATGCCTCATTATGGTGTAAAAGGCTGCAGTACAGTGTCACATCTTACAGGTTCCAGTTCATATTGCTACCCATGCTAACTTTGTTTTTGATGCTGTTAATGTGATGCCAGTGGTGTACAATAACATTACAACAAAATCTGTTGAACCATACTAATGAGCAGTCACCATAATATTTAGGCCATGTGCCTCATAAAGGTGCATATTTTTAGTTAAATGTGACTTTCTCTTCATGGCTCTTCTCATTCCTTTGCACTGATCTGTACTGGACCGGTGCTGATAGACCTCATCATAGACATCTTAGTGGTGTTTTGTTATATTATAATGTAATTCCATAATTTGGACAAATGAACAGAAACAGATTTTCTTTCCGTCCTATGAACTATATACATAAATGTTATTGTGAACAACACACTGTCTCAGTTGTATTAACATGGTGCAAAAGCTAAAGAAATATCCCTGGTCAGGTTCTGTCTGTTTGTTTTTCATGTTGCAGGACTGATTGGGAGGGTTCAACTGAAAACGTCATTATACTGAATGTATGTAGTGCCACCGACAAAATGTTTACCAAATCTCCACTCTTTTCATTAATTAAACCTAAAATGTGTGTGCTTTTAAGAATGATTGTCTTTTTTTCTTGTGGCTGATGTTTATTATTTTGCTCTTTACTGCCTGAATTTGTTTACAGTAGAAAATAAATGTTTGTTTTTTTGCTGTCAAGCACATTCTAAAATAAGTGATAGAACAGCTGTGTTGGGCCAAAGTCAGGCTCTCTTATTCTCTTCTGTTGAGATGATGCTCATCCAGAAATCTAACAACAAGATCAGGTTTCAAAAGATGAAAATGTGACTCCTTTGGTATCAGAAGCATATTTACATAAACAGTAACAGGAAGGCATTATTCAAAACTTATACACATATGGTTACATTTTTGTTCTATTAATATACATAAAAAAGGCCTTGGAAAGCAGAAAGAAAGAAAAAAAACCCATAAAATTAGGCAATCTTTCAAAAAATCTATCTAAAAGTTCTTTTTAGAGCGCTGTTTCGCTCTCATGTGTTATCCCAGCATCCTTTGCCATGGAGTAGAAATGGCCTCTTTTTTCCATCAGATTGCTTGGAGAATCAAATTCCACAATTTTACCAGCATCAAGAACCATCACCCTGTGGAGCAGGAATGTCATATTATTATTATTATATGTGCCTGGATTGATATAAGTCGGGACATTTCAGACTCTTGTGCTGAACTCGGACTCACCTGGAGCTGTCCATGATGCTGTGCAGACGGTGGGCGATGGTGAGCACCGTGCAGTGGGAGAACTCTTTGCGGATTGTAGTCTGAATCAGGTCGTCTGTCTCCAGGTCAACGGCCGCAGTGGCCTCATCCAGGATCAGGATTCGAGACTTTCTCAGCAGAGCCCGAGCCAGACAAAGCAGCTGCCTCTGACCAACACTGGAAGAGAGAGGCAGATGTTCAGATCTTATCTGGAGCTCTCAGAAAATGTGTGCGTACAAAGTGCTTTGTATACAGAGCTGTGACAAAGTATTTGCCGCATTAACAATGTGTAACAATATTCCAGTTCATCAAAAAAAAATGTCAGTCAAAATGACCAGGACAAATACAAGAAGAAGCTATAAAATTGGGATTTCATTTATAAAGAAAAACAGCTAACCAAGCCAACCTGGCCCAGTGTAAGAAAGTAAATGCCCTCTGAACCTAATAACTGCTTGTGCCACTATTGGCATAAATCACTCTGGGATCAGTATTCATCAATTACAAAATATTATATAGTTATGCATTTACAGATAATTGAACATATCCAACAATTTTCTAAAAGCATTGAGTATAATCTGAATTAGACATTTACACATTTTGACATCTTATAAGCGCATCTTTCTGCAGCTACATCCGATGCAATGTGATTTGAATAGTCAGCATTGTTTAAGTTTATGCTGCCCACCTCAGGTTTTCTCCCCCTTCTGCAACCTCATGCTGCAATCCTTCCTTCAGCCCAGCTACATAATCCTTTAGATGAGACAGCTCAAGCACTCTCCAGAGCTCCTCATCGCTAAATTTGTCAAATGGATCCAAGTTCATCCTCAGTGACCCAGAGAACAAGACTGGATCCTGCGCTCCAGAAGCAAATAGGTAATTGTACTTAGCAGAAAAGATGATTTTGCTTTTGCATTGTCTTTTACTGTCTTTGGTGTTTACCTGCGGGATGATTGTGAGTCTGTTTCTTAGATCATGCAGTCCAATTGTGGAAATATCCACATTATCGATAAGGATACGTCCATCGGCTGCTTCAATTATGCGAAACAGGCAGTTTGCCAGGCTTGATTTTCCAGCTCCAGTGCGACCCACTATACCAATCTGAAAAGAATGACAGAAAAAGACATACAGTGTAGTAAATAATGTGCTATGATGATTCTTTTTGGTGGATGCAGTTAGTTGGTGCATCCCAAAAACATGCAAAAATACAGTTAGAAGCGTTTCTACTTTGAAACCAGCTTTAATCTTTAGAGAAATTTCTACTGCATTCTTGTCTATGTCATGACACAATTATTTTAAGTGCCAAGTATTTGATAAGGATTGTAATTTTCTCTGCCTTATGTTAGAGTCACAGAAAACAGTTTTATTAAATTTTATTTGTCTTTTCAACTGGTTTCTGGGAACAAATAAAAACAGGGTTTTAAAAAGCGATCTGTTGGCAGAATGTCTGAGTAATTCTACTGATACAATCTAAATGCAGAAGTGTGTGATTAAAACATTGCCTGCAGATTACATTTTTCATTTGCCCACATATCCAATATGCTATCTACACAAACAAATTAAAAGATGAAATACCAAACAGGCAGGTGGGAGTAAATCCTTGTAAAAGAATTAAAAATATCCAATAGGTTTCTTTCCCGATAGTTAATCACAACTCTCGTTGCTTTGTAAGAAGAAACCAAAAAAATCCTAAATGTAAACAACTCTGTTGGTTTAGGGCTTATACAGTTTGATTCTTCAACAAAAAAAAAAAAAAAAAATTGAGCAATGTTTCCACAATGAAAGAGACAAACCTTCTCAGTACCACTGATGTCACAGGAAATCCCTTTCAGGACCAGGTCCAGTTCAGGTCTGTAGCGGACCTTGTAGTCTACAAACTGCAGGCGTCCTACTTCAGGCCACTTCTCTGAAGGCCGATGCTGAGTCACCCAGGGAACCTGAAGAAGAACCGGTGATAATTTCAGTGTCTTGACCTGAAAAATTGTCTAAGCATTCTTTCTGGGATGATGATGTCAACAGAGTGACAGATAAAAGACACGTCAATGCAGGAGCCATTATTCTGTCTGATGTAAGACATTAGTTGGGCCACTAGGTGTCACACTAGTATGTAAGAAAATATATGTAAAAAGCTTGAGCTGTTTTTTGACTATTTCAATGCATCATGATTGACATGTGTGAGCTAGACTTCAACAAAAACTACTTATTGGTAAGAAATAAAGTCTTGAAGTAACCAGATAAAGCCATCTGAATTCATTGGACTTTACTAAGACAAGACAGATTTATTGATCAAATGGTGTATGCACAACTTCACTCATTGAAAAACTTAAGTCAAGTTTTTCTGTAGTATGTAGGCACACACACTACAGACAGAGCCAGTACAATCAAAAACACCACCAGCTAAATTAGCTTTAGATTTTTGCACAGAAAAGTCAAAACTTTCACCAAAAAAATGCTAAATGATTTCAACCAGCTTGATAGAAATAGATTTCAGCAAACAGAGAACAGATGTGAATATACTATTGGCAAACTGTAAAAAGTACAACGTACCTCATTCTCAAGCTCAGAGTATTCATTCACTCTTTCTACGGCTACAATATTAGTCTCCAGCTGTGAGGTTATGTTAACCACAAAGTGGAGGGTCAGAGTTACCTGAAAACCACAAGACAGAAATTCAATTAAGGTGTTTTGGGTTATTTATAACCTTGTGCAATATATTTTGCTTTCTGATCGAGATCAAGTGACTCACATTTAGTGCATATGATATTGAGAGGCCAACGAGGCCGCTGTCAATGGAGTTTCTGGAAATGACAGCAAATACAGCAGCAAAAAACACCACAAGGTTTCCAAGAAACTGCAGGCGGATGGCCAGCCATCTGTTGAGGAAACAAACACCACCTTTAAACATAAACACAAATGCATGCAAATATCCCTGTCTGAGCCCCATAAGTGGGAATACAATATTTGCTAACCACATTTTTAGACTAATTACAGATTTTGTTATATTAAGAGGTAAAGTGGGTGCAATATTTGTGATATCTCGTGTTCAACTTGAAATCTGCACAAAGGAATCTAATCAAGTGATAAAATGGGCAGACTCACATGTGTATGGGACAGGTTCCATCATGGGGAACCCAGAGAAGTACTTGAAGTTGACACAAAAACCCAAAGACTGAGTAGAGCCAACACAAAGTACACCAGAAGGGTTGGTTTAGGGTAGGGCTAACTCTAAGTTAGCCCTACCCTAATAGGAGCCTCATAGGAGCCAAAAGTGGCAACATTTCTGTAGGCCCCATTTGGCAACCCATACACAAGTTCCATGTTTTTGATTTATGGGATGAGTAGTAGTTTGTTTTTGTTTACTTTTCCAGATACATCAAAGTCCATGATGTGTCCAAGCAAACATGTGCTATGTTACTGTACAATCAGATAGACATAAGAATCATAATTTAGTTGTGTTTGGGGGTTCCCTTCCATGCTGACCTGTTTGACATGATCCTTGAATAGATCATCTTCAAGTTTTCATCGATGGTTACTTCATTGTGTTTCATAAACCGTTCCTGATGGTTGTAGGCTCTTATCACGGACAGACCTGACATGGTCTCGCCAAAGTGGGAAAATATAGGCGAGCGAGAGACTGACTCCATGCGACGCAGCTGTCGTGAAGATGGTATGTAGAATCGCTGGAAGAGAATGGAGGAAAAAAAATTGTAACACGTTAACATAAACACTCTTTAGTACTACCACGAGACTTAAGTCAATTTGATCCAAGTCAAAGTTGTGTAAAAATTCAACTGACAGAAAATGCTGAAACTTGTGTATTATAACTCACTTGTACAAAGAAGTAGATAGCAGCCAGAGGAATGATGACAATGATGAAGAGAGGAGTGGAAAGACAGAGGAAAACCATAGTTCCCAGAATGCCCAGCAGATGCATGATCCAGGAGCTGAACAATTGCGGAATGACTTCATCTATTATGAATATGTCCTGCAAGAAGAGTTGGTATTTCACAGGTTTTAAAGCAGAATGTTATTAACAAACAACAGTTTAAAACTGTGAAAATTAGAAAGGATTGTATCTATTCTTTTTTTCAAATAGCATGTTTTTAAAAATTTCAAACAAGCTAATAAAAAATTCAGACAAGAAGAAATATGGACAACCCCACCTTTGCGAAGCGGTTGAGGACTCTTCCAAGTGGTGTAGTGTCAAAGAAAACCATGGGGACTCGAAGGACATTGTTAAGTAGTTTTGAATGCAGAACACGAGATGCGTTGACTGCAGCATTGGTCAGGAGCAGCGTGCCAAGGAAGACAAACAGACCTGAAATAATAATTAAAAAAAAAAAAAAAAACAATACAAAGTTGTCCATGGACAAATCCCTTTCATTTTGCATAAAAGGATGGTTTCAACTGTTTAAAATAAAGACAACAATGATCATCAGTACATTAAAAGGAATCAAAGTACTTTGATTTCATACTTAAAAACTTCCATAAGGGACATTCAGACTCAGGTGGTGTAACTTTTGGTTGAGTAGCAGAGTAAAGAAGGGAAAGACAAAAGTTTGCTGTTCCTTCTCCAGTTTTAGCCCAAAGTACCTCCCTGAGGGTGAAAGCTGGTGATGATTAGACAGGACATTGGCTCGCCTCCCAGTGTCTGGAAAGCCTCTCCAATAATTTGTTATACACAGGAGTTCATGGTTGGCTCATGGACTGAAAGATGCCAAGATTTTGTTCTTCAAAGCAATCGTAAACCCACTGGTACATTTGAGATTAAATAGTAATAAATCAGACTCTTGATCACTGGAAAATAGAAAATGTTCAAACATGAAGTTTAATAAGTGGTGTCATAGCAACTGGCAATTGTACAAATTGCGAGCAAGGAAACCTTTAATGTTCTAGAGAGTTTTAGCATTTTGTGGTCCAAAATGCAGTTTGAACATATAAAAGGAGCCAGTAGACCAGTATTAGAACACAGCACGCATTTCACTGTTATTGTAACTTTGCAAGACAATATTTTTGTGTTATATGACATAATTCGGAACAAAAAGAATTAAGAACTGTTTAATTACCCTGAGTCATTCCAAGAGCACCAAATACCCCCACTCTGGTGTCTCTCTTCATGGGAGAGTATGTCTGGTTGTAATGCTCCACTGCATCATTGGTCCAGTCACTCAGCCACAGGCTTTGACCAATAAAGGCAATATTCTGGATGACATAAATGAAGAGGGCCCAAAAGGCATATCCCCAGCCCATGGCTTGTACGTACTGGAGCCAGACTGAGAATTTAACCTGGATGTCAAGAAGAAAACAAACACCAGGGAAATAAATTGTCTAGCACTGAAGCAAAGTGTTGTGAAAATGCATGTTTCTTTTTTTTTTTTTTTTTTGTTTTGTTTTTATCAAAGTCCAATGACACTTAAAGAAGGATGGAACCTTCTGTAAGTGTCTGGGCTGAGATAGGTTAGTTAAATACAATGTCTTTGTATGTGTTGGTTTAAAGAATTGCCATGCAAGTTTATTGATTTCTGTTCCCTCCTCTTCTCTTTATCTTTTCTCTCACACACTACATTTTCAGACGGTAAGAAACACTAAAGATATGTTTTATTTGCCTAGCTTCTGAATCTAGATCATGGTCTGGTTCTATGATCCATTGTCTTCCTAATCTTGGATCTTTCCAGGAAAGCGCTCCCTTCCGAATTCTCCGATGGTGCCCTGATTATTTTCTCTCGCTCTTTTAAAAAAAAACTTTAACTCTGTTAACAATGCCTCTAGTAACAAATTAGTCCTCATAATTATTGGCAGTTAAATAAGCTAAGCACTGAATACAAACATTAAATCTGGACTTTAGGAGGCTAATGTTTAAGACCTTAAATGCTCATTCAGGAATATATTCCCTCCAGGAAAGATGTGCATTTAAAAATGTCAATAAATCAATAAATTGCAAATTAAGTCACCTACTCAAGTATGAAGCTATGGTAGTGTAACTCAATAAGTCAATGATTTGAATGTCCTGCTAGTAGCATGTCTTTGAGCATGATATTCAAAGAAGGATTTAGGAAATACATCTCATCCAGACACAGACAATCTGGTAAGAAACATGCTGGTCCTTATGTATGGCACAGTCAAGTAAATTTGATAAGCTTATGATCTGATACACTGAAGGTCAAAGGACAAAAAGAATATAAGAACTGTTTAATTATTGTTGGCCTGCCTACAATCTGCTTGTAGGCAGGCCAAACTCTGCCTACAAGCAGATTGGCATCATTAGGAGCTCAGAAAATGTGCAGCAGAAGTAAAGGCTGAAACTGAACATAACAAACACCCTGGGAATATGACAGAATGAGGCTGATAAAAAACGTATACCTGTCCTGTTTCCACAGTCTCTTTCTCAATTAGCCTCTGACCTTTCTTTGTGTTTTCAGGGGATTTTAAATTGCTGTTTTTTCTTAATCTGAAACTACAGAGAGCACAGAACAGAAGAGAGGAGAAAAGAAAGAAAGAAATCATAAAGAGCACCAGCTGAAATACTATAGCAAAGCTTTGACAAGTAAATAAGTCTTTGTGTTTCTTTTTTGGAATTATCCTTTTTACACCACCATGTAATTCAAGAACAACTCTCCACATATTCTATATATTGTGGGGATCACATTATATATATCACATTTTATATATTGTACCTATAAAATGTTTATAGGTACAATATATGACTATATATTGTGAAATGCCTATAAAAATATTAACCTCCTTTGGATAATTCAACACCTTATTGCTTTTGCAAATAAAATAATGGTAAATATGACTTTATATGAAGTACAAACAATAAAACAAAGTACTCTCTAATATCAAAATATAAAAAATGATGGAAATAATAATTTAAATCAACTGATCAAATTCAACAGAAGTTGAGTTAACAAGTGTGAGCAGCATCATCCCACAATGTGAAATGGAGATCACCTGGTTCATCAATATTCCTTCTACATTTATAACATGAAGACAAAGCATATATATCTGAAATATGTTTTTACTCTCAGAGTTGTTGATTGCAATGAAGTTTCACATGAGTTATGGAAACATCACTCCGCTTGATATAAACTACGCTAAATAAAAATTTACAGTGGGAACAGTCATTCTCAGCTTTTGTACAGTACAGTTTGATCAAACCTGCTTCTGTTTCCTCTCTGGCTCCGACGGAGGCTGTTTTCCCTCCTCACCATGAGCGAAACAGCGTCCGTCAAAGAATCATCTGACTTGTTGCCCTCTGAGTCAGAGTCTTCTTGATCGTGACGTCCATCTAAAAAGACAGTGATAAAGATTAATCTTTCATCTAACATTTCTTATATTGAATGGGAATTAACATGATTACCTTCTGAACTTGTGTGATTACTTTGCTCTGTGCCGTATGCGTCTAAAAATTCTGAGAAAGCTCCTTTGCTGGCACGGAGGTTCTGGTAGGATCCCACCTCAGAAACCTGTCCATTCACCAAAACTACAACTTCATCTACACAAGGCAGGAAACTAACTCCATGAGTCACTAGGATACGAGTCTGCAGAGACACAAAACAGTAAAAAAAAAAAAAAGAAAAAGCTTAGCATTATTAGGTCTTTATGGGAATATAATCAGAGTCATTTAGATCCCAACTTTATGGAATTTCAGGGAACAGTTTTTCACAAGATATTGTTCATGTTTTTATCCAACACATTAATTATGCACATGCAAACCTTGTCTTTCAGAAGTCCATTGGGTCCAATAACTTTATCAAATAGATGCTTTCCAACATGTGAGTCAACAGCAGACAGGGGGTCATCTAGTAGAAAAATATCGGCATGACTGTAAGCTGCTCTGGCCAAGCTGACACGCTGTTTCTGACCTCCTGAGAGATTGATGCCCTACAAATACAAATCGAATGTATGACATTTACCAAAACATTTCATGCAAACAATTCTGACATTGTTTAAATTCTAAACTTTGAATACATGAACCTACCTTTTCTCCAATCTCAGTGAGATCTCCTGCAGACAGCAGCTTGAGGTCGGGGCCCAGAGCACAGGCCTCCAGTACGTCTTCGAACCTCTGCTCTTCAAAGGGAGAGCCGAACAAGATGTTATCCCGCAGAGTGGCATTTTGGATCCAGGCTTGCTGTGGTACAAATGCAAGAGAGCCCTGGGTGGAAATACAAAAGATCCAGTAACCATTCTTTTATTTAAAAAGATATGCCAAATGAAATTTAGAGCTTATAGTTCTCTATGACTTTCACAGGTTTACTTTTCTAATAAGTGTCAACTGTGTGTATTTTCTGAGAATAAATGTGGTTCAGCCTATTTTAATTATGGGCATGGCTGTTAATGAGACATGTGTATGATACTTTTTTTTAACAATAAGTAGAAACACATTTTTATTTCCTTAGCTATGTGGCCAGGCTTGTCAGACTATCTGAGCACAGCAGTAACCAAAGAATTTTGTAACTACTCTTGTTAATTTTCACAAGCAATTTTTGATATACTTTGGATTGCATTCTTTGAGTATTTTTTGTGCCTTTAGCTATGGTTCATGGGTACCCAAGACCAGACCTCAAGAGCCACCATCCTGTAACTCAGATACATGCAAACCTGCTTCAACATGCCTGAATCAAATGAGTGGCTTGTTTCCAGGCCTATACAAAGCTGAATGACTGCTGGTGAAGGAAATTAGCCACTTGATAGATGTGTAGGACCATGAATGCATCTGAAAGTTGCAGGATGGTAGCTCTCAGTCTGGATTTGGGCACTCCTGCAATATATCATAGTGTCATCAAATCTTTCAATTATTAATTTGAGTTGTAATATTCTTAGAAATATCTCAGTTCATTTTTTTCTGATCAAAACTGACAGCAGCCCATGTAGTATTACTAATGGCATCTTTAGGAAAATAAGAACAATAGTACATTCTTTAGAAATCTGCCTAGTATCGTTTTAAACCAGTTTTTTTTTTGTTTTGTTTTTAATTGCCACTATTTTTACCCTAAGTAATGTGCAAAAACATACAAAAACATATTACTTGAATGTTAATGAAGCCTTTGGTCCTGTGCATTTCTCCCAGGAGCGCCGATAAGAGAGAGGACTTCCCTGAGCCCACAGTTCCTACTACAGCCACCAGCCCGCCAGGCTTAATGTCAAGCGACACACTGGGAGACAAAAGCAAAAGTAAAATAAAAAATAAAGCAGCTTTAAAAGCCAATTTTGTGGCGAGACACTGTAAGATACTCAAGAACAGCTATGAACTCAATACAACAGACATACCTTTTCAGTAGAGGTTCAGAGTCTTTTTCCCATGCGAAAGAACCATCACATATGCTGACAGCAGAGTCTTGGAAAAAAACACATTAAAACAAATCACCCAGTCCGATTCCTGACTGTAGGTGAAACCATCCTTTATTGCAATGCATGGAATGATGAAAAAATAACCAAGTGTGGTCTGCATGGTGAAAAGTGACCAGCCCCCAAGCTCCAAAGACTGCCTCCAGATTAGGCAGTGCATAAATGTATTTTTATTGGCGATAGCAATGAATATTGAAGTAAATCAATGTTATTCAATGCACTAGTGATAACACACACATACTCTTCAATGCATTTTAACTTACACTGAGGTTTGCATACTGAATGAAGTAAGTCACTTGCTAGGAATAATTTGCTTGCTACAGACATCATTTAAGCTTACATTAGCTAATTTTACCCTACCCACTGCTCTTTGCATACGGCATGAAGTATGTTAGATGTCAACATGGTACTGATAACATTTTAGCTAATTGTGGCTTTTATATTAAGGTTTGCACATTGAATGGAGTAAGCTATTGTTAATCAATAGGGATTTTCCACATCTCAATAGTAGGAGTTAAAGGGTTCTGCATGGTGGAGATGAACTTACAAAATCAGTTCTCATTGTTGCAGATGCGTGATGAAAATTGCGTTGTTTTGTTCTCAGCCTCATGTCTTCCATTCCTTCTTGTTACAAGTCCCCTGATGAGCTTTTTGCCCTGCTCTCCTTGCAAACCTTTTGTGTGATTGGACTGACTTTCATGGGTATGCTCATTCAGAAAACAGCACTACACAACTTCACTTTCCATCAGAACACCAATTTTTCCATCGAAGATCAAATTTTGAAGAGTAGATTTTATGTAGAAGCTGAACCTAACATACTGAATCAACAGTGAGATGTGGGCTGTCAGAAGCCAAATGAGTCTACCTTGATAAAACAGCTAAATAGATTTCTTGTAGATACTGATCAGCATAAGATTCAGTATGATTAGGAATCTCAGTTCCCACTGGACGGAGAGATGGTTAAGTGTCAACCGCTCAGATCAGAGAGTTAGTTTGGAGGGGTATAATACTTTGCATAACAAGACAAATAAATGGTTAACTTACTAAAACTAGGGTCATGACGCACAATGTCGCTTTCAAGGTCATCTCCTCCCAGAAACTTTTCCAGTCTCTTCTTAGACACCGCTGTCTGACGTGTGAAATGAACAGATAACTATAGTTTTCATTACAGCTCTGCCTTGTGTCCATGCTGCAGTTAAAACAGTATTTACCTGCACAATGGCAGCTATGAGCATAGGAAGCATGCTCAGTGGCTGTCGTAGAATGTTGAATAGAGAGATTGAAGTGAAGGCTTTCTCAGCAGTTAATATGTTTTCTGAGCTCACCGTAACAAACACAGCAAATGTGGCCAAAGAAACCTGCCAAGACCCACAGGACATGTTAGCATCAAGGAGCTTCATGGGCTTTTACTAACTTGGCAAACCTTTAAGATGACTCACTAGAGTGGGGGCACAGTTCGAGATAAAAGTGGAGAAAGATGTGAGATAGGCAAACTTCCTCATCACCTTCAGTTCTTGTCCTCTAATATTTTCAACTTGAGTCTGGAAGGACGGCTCCCACGCAAACAGTTTCAGAGTCTGGTAAGAAATGAAGGATGAAGTCAGAAACAAGGGTTTTGAAGTGGACCCACTTATATTACACCAAAATGTCTAAATTTGTCAGAAAGAATTTAAGTATCTGATCATTATCAGAAGAGGGGATTACCTTGATTCCATTCAGTATTTCATTCATTATTTTTAATCTCTTGTCTTTAGACTTCATGTTTTCTCTCTGAAAACAAATATAATGCATTTCATTATTAATCGCACGTAGCAAATATCAAAACTAGAGAAACTATAATACCTTAAATAAAGATGCAATAAAAATAAGTTGTTGGAAGATTATCAACACCTTACAAAATAAATACCTAAGAATCAGACCTGAGAAAGATTATGAACACCTGTAAATAGCTACAGGCAAGTATCAAAAGATCAAAAAAAGCCTAGCCTTTCCAGACTGACATAAATCAGTTAGATTGCCACTTACCTGTTCTTAAATTTTCAAAGATTGGAGCAAGATTTGATGCATTTGAGACATGCTTCATTTTTAGTGATTGATTGTTTTTGTGCTAAAGAGAAGGAATCCACCATCTTGTTTTTACATTTTGAAAGCAATTGTATCTATATCTTTTTTTTTTTTATCTTAAAACACAAGTTTAACAAAAAATATGCAACTGTTATCACACAAGCCACATTTGAAAGGTGCATGAAGAACTTATTTGTAATTCCAGTGACCTGAATTTTTTTGGCCTGGTTGGCTAACAGTCCATTGACCGGCACCATAAGCAGCATTACTGCAACCCCTGCTAATGTTGAAGGTCCCAACTCCATCCACAAGAAAACGATGGACACCAGGATCTGCAGGGGGCAGGACCACAGCAGGTGGATGAAGTTGGTCACGTCGTTGAAGCGCTGGGCGTCTGCTGACATGAGATTCACAGTTTCTCCGACTGTTGACTCTTTGCGGTTGTCATTAGACATCACCAACGCCTTTGAAAGAAGATAGAGAAGAAAATTGACAAAGAGAGGGAGACAAAATAACAACGTTCAAAGCTGAATAAAATAAAAGACTAAGCTATTAGTTAAAGCTGAAGTTGGAAGTTATATATCTGTCTGTAGACAAAAGGGCTGAATTTAAAGCCAATAGTTTCATAGCTACAAAAAACAGTAAATTGCATCATTAAAGTAAATGAAAAATGTTGTCTATGCTTTTGGAGTCTTTTAAATAAATGACAAAAGTATTTACTAAATCAAAGGTTGGCGTTTTAGCTTAATTAAATTGCATAAAGGGGTTGTTGTGATGACTTCTCTGCTGATACCTTCTTGTACACGGCAGCCATGAGGGCAGCTCGAACCTTCATCCCCAGAACAAAGCATCGCCGCAAATACTGCTGCAAGACCAGCGATTGCAGAAGAGCCACCAGCAGCAGCAGCACGGCATACAAATACCCTTTCCATGCATAGCAGGATTCGTCCTGAGTGAAGGAAACCATCAACCTGAGTAAGAGAATAAAACATCACATATGATGATGATGATATGACACTCATAATGTTCTAGGTAATCCTATGCTGGACTGTTTTCCTTACTTACAAATGAATTTACTGTTTACTTTCTTCTCAAGCTGTCCTGGTGTTATCAGTGGATGTCTCAATTAATCAATGGGGAGTAAACAGTTAAACTATGAAGGTTCAGACATTCACAAGGTCAGACTGGATCAAATTTTAAGTCAAATTTCTCTGAGCATATTGAAAACCTGTTTGTATGGGGAGTTAAATAGAATAAGTAGAAGTGAAAAAAAAACAAAAAACGCTGAAGTCAAACTAGATGCCACTGATTTTTTTAATTTTTTTTTTTACTTTTGTTAGCAGAGCAGTTTTGCTACCCACATAAAAACCAATAAACTGTTGTTTATTCCTGCAAATGTAACTTACTTCAGGAGTTGAGGACTGGCAAAAGCCAGAAGATCCTGCAGAAATCTGAGGAAGGCAGATTCAATCAGGAGCCATTTAAATGTCTTGTAGAGGGTGGTGACCAGCCATGAATTTGGATAATTTGTGTCTTCCTTCTTTTTTTTCTTCTTCTTATTTTCATCTTCTTTCTTTCCTGTTTCCTCCTGATTTAAAATATGTAAACATAATCTTTAGGACATAACAGCATATGGGGACCACCTGGAACAGAATCGGTGTTGCTGTCAAAAATAAAATTATTATTGGGGATTAAAGACCTGGACAGGTTGTGTGGTGTATTTAAAGGTTCTCACCATCATCAGTACATCCTGACTCACACCTTTCCCCAGACCATTGCTTTGAAAAGGTGCTTCCATAGATTTGCCTCGGTTTTTTATCAGTTTGTCCTTCAATTCTTTTTGAAATCGGATCCGAGCTTTACCCAACTCAAAATTCATGTGATGATTGAAACCCTGGCTGATATATGAGGTGCTGTCCACCTCGTTCAGGTCCCACATGTCCTCCTGAACCAGAGGGTTTTTGTAGCCTTTCACCACCATGCTGGAAAAGAAAGAAGAAACCTTAGATTATGCTACAAAAAAAAGGTTTGCTAGAGATTTTTGGTTGTGGTTGTGAAATTTACCCATTGAACCAGTTAAAAGTGATTCTGCTCAAAAATGTTGCACCAGCCTCTGGATTCTGTAACACAAACAACAAAGATGTAAATTGATGCTTAGGACATTAGATGAGGTTTGTTTTGTGGTATTGCAGTGTGACTTTGACTATTTCAAAATAAAATCAAAAAGAACAAAATTAACCTTTTTCACAAGCTCCTTTGACTCTGGAGAGATGTCAGCCAAAGCGGAGAGGATGAGTGCTATCACCTCCAGACCAAAGCAAACATAGAAAAGAGAGAAACGAGGGACATCTCTGACCTCTCCCTGGGTGTAAAGATGTTAAAGGGTAAGACAGATGTTGTATTTGATATTTAATTTAAATATAAACCCGTAGCTAATCTGTGGTTGCTCATACCAGCCTGAGAGCTTCCCGTAGGCGGGTCTGGAAAGGGAAATGTCACAGAGGACAAGGAGAAGCCAGAAAAGAAAAAGAGAAGCAGAGTCTACTGCCTTTTCTTTTCGTCTCACTCCTTCTTGACACAACAGCAGGAGAATCTGAAAACAAAATATATCAAATCACAAAGTAGACTGTAAAGATTGCTTCAATCTTAAATATTGGAGCAAATGTCGGAACATAAAACCTGAACTTTACCCATGTGACAGCGAAGAGGACTGGGTTTGTGTAGTATACAGCAGAATTTTTCTCTGCTGAGCTGTTTGGACCAAAATCTTCTACCAATGTGACAATCAGGCCTCCGATGGCCGTCAGAAACAACAGAAACACAACAAGCTCAGGAGGGAAGAGAAAGATGAGGTTGATTATTAAAATGCTTCCATCTCAGCACCACATACTGAAAGAATGAGAAGGTTTTAATAGTACAATACCTGTTTGCAGAGGTAGAGCTTAGTCCGACCTTTTGTATTTACTTGTGATCTTTTACATAAAGACATGAGGTTCCATGGAGCGCTTAGCCAGAGGAAGCCCAGAGGGATCCAGACCAGAACTGTCTGTTCCAGACATACTGGGAGGTCAGGGTCCTCTCTGTCCAAATAAGACCCATTCTGAAGTACAAACACAAATATGTACATGCATCATAGACATGCTACAGAACATTTTGCTGTTCACCTAAAGAGAAAAATGACAGCTATTTAGATCTTCACATAAAAAAAGAAGTTGAAATTTTTATTCACTTTTAACTTGTATTATTGTATTATTCACTGTAGGACGTTCAGTGACAATTACTTCAAATAGACGACATAGGAGGCAATCCTGCAAAAATAACAATAACATTCTGCTTTTTTATTTAAAAAACTTGACAAAAAAGTTTCATATGTTTTGGAGAAGAAATTTTGTTTCAATCAAATCTTAATAAATATCTATGTTTGTATTTATAGCACTACAAATCAGAAATGCTTGTTATGGTGGATATGTTGAGTCATGTCCTGGATGAGTTTCATTTCAGTCACATGTTTACCATGTGCACACAGTGGTCAAGTATAACCTCTGTTACACTTTGTACTAGTTAGCTTAACTAGTACAAGATAATCAGCTAGTACCTGGAATACTAGTTCACTCTTGTCAACTCTTAAGATAGGTGTCTTAAAAGTTGGAAACACTGACACCAAGCTGAAGACCCTGAACAAAATTTCACAATGTTTTATGCCTAATTAAATGTTTAAACATTTTAAAAAGGAGAAACTTGAAATAAAGAATCTGTAATTTTCATAATTATTATTGGGTTGTGTTTAAGAAGATAAACATTAGAGGTCGCAGACCAGATATGTTTACGCATCAAAGCCAATCACCAGACTCATCTTGAGACAGAAAAAGCTTAGCTACACTTTTAAAGAACATCAACAGTTAAACCCACCCAAAAGACTGACCCGCAGTACTCCTCCAGAAACGCAGCACACATTATCTGCTGTGTCGGCTTCACTCACGGGCGATGATTTGACGTCCAGACGCCTTGTGCCCTCTGCTCCACGGCAGACACGACTATTCCCCTCTGTCCACCCATGGTGCAAAGACAATTACAGGATGTGGCTGTTGGGGACTTTGATCCTGGATCCTTGAAGCATAAACAAAGTATCTGCAATTTCCTATGAAGAGAATATATAAGTTCAAAAATTACACTGAAAAACAGTAAAAACGAAAATTTGTGTTTAGAAAAAGTGGTGCAGGACATCTCTTTCTGATTCTGTTTACATTTCCTAGTCTTTCCGAGTCTAGAATAACATATTTCTCAAAAGTCAAATGTAATTAAATTCTCAACTGTCATGGTTAAATTGATGACAGCTCTGTTGAGACGTTTTTAAAGTCACTAATAAAATATCTGCAGCTCACAAAACAACGGTGAAAGCCAGGGGGTGGGATTGTTTGCATGAGCCTCCTACATTATCTATTTTTTTTTTTTTGTTTATTTTAACTTGAGCAACGCTAGGGTTGGACTTAGATCAACAGTGTAGCGTTTCTATTCTAGTAAAAGTGAGACAAATGAGATTAAACTTTCATTATTTGGGAGGAGAAGGCGAAAGAAGATTTTGTAATATGCAATGCAGAGTTCAAAGCACTCTAACAGTGTTAGTTTAAATTTTACTCATTTTGAATTACCAAAGGAAACTGTATAGACCTTTTTCACGCTTCCGGGTTTGAAAGCGGATGTGGGGTTGGACAACTTCCAGTGGCTATAGCGTTAGCATTAAAAGGCTAGGAAATGGCTCAGTCTCGGCGCAGTTGTCTTTGTTCAGTCCCTGGTTGTTCATGTGGGGCAAGAAAACAGCCTTATCTGTCATATCATGCGTTCCCGACGGACCTGGACCAATGGAGGCAGTGGATCCAGGCGATCCGAAGAGATGAAGGTCCGGACTTTTGCATAAAGACGGGGAGCACTTTCGTGTGCAGCCGCCACTTCACACCGGAGGATTTTGTTAGCGGATCCACCACCAGCCGCCTTAAAAGTGGAGCTGTTCCTTCCCTGTTTGCCTGGAATAACTTCACTGCACCGGCAATGAGAGAGTCTGCTTTCGAGAGGGCTAAGAAACGGCAGTTTGTCTTTTCTCAGAAATGCTGCTGTGGACCAGGACTACACGGCACATCCACCCGCAGGTAAAAGATAGTATATTGTATATATTTTACATGTAAGAGAATTTCAGTAAAATATAAATGTTGCTATAATTATATTATTATTGTTATTATTATTATTATTATTATTATGATCACACAATAATGAAATTGAGATTATGTGGTTATATATTTTGTATTTCAATGGCTGTATACATACATGCTCCAACTCACAACATGTATTGATCTTCACAGAAGTAATGTTTCAAATATATAATTAAAACTTATTGCTAACCGTATGTTTTGCTATTTTATTTTGTGGTTTTACAGGTGCACTTGATGAAGCTCTGGATTATATTAAAGAGTTGGAGGCCAAACTTCAAAAAGTGGATTTTTCTGCCACACTTTTTGGCCGCTTCTGTGCCTCTGATGACCAGATCCGGTTCTACACCAAATTTCCATCTGAATGTGTGTTCCGGATCTTCTTGGAGTCCATTGCACTCTCTGCATCAGGCCTGGTGTTCTGGACCAGAGCACAGAAACTTGGAGAGGAAGCATGTGCTGAAGCCAGCCTGAATTTTCTTAAACCTTTTTAGTAATTGAAATAAAGAACTGAACACTACTACATTGTATTATAACTAACTATGGTTGAAATATAATTTATTTATTATTGGATTTATTTAATTGCCCTAATGTCCAATAAATCAATAAATTAAAAATGCTCTGACAAGACCATTTATTAAAAATTGATTATATATGCCCATATTTCTGTATTAAAAATAGTAATATTGATTTAATAGATGTTAGCAAAAATATAACAAAGGCTTTAAAACATCAGTCTGTAATTAGTCTATATAATGTTTTTAGTAAATTGAGCTGCTGAAAATTTTAAAAAATCTAAATTATTGAACATGAATGTATGTTCTGAACATTTTATTTCTGTAAATAGATTAGATGTTTTTATTCTGCAAGATGGCATTTGCTATCATAAATATCAGGCTGAGTTAATGAATGCTGATGACCTTGGTAATTCATATGCTAACAGACATATCCAAATAATGGTAAGTGTATTTGAGTTTGTCATCACAATTTTGATCTTGTGGGGAAAATAAAAAACAAATTTTTAAAATCATTGCACTTACATTTGCAATCCACCTTGAAAAAAAAAGTCCAGATAAACAACTAAAAGCCCCATATTTATGATTTTCATGTCCCTGCTAGTGAGCTGTAAAACTCTGACCCCCAAGATAATTGAAAATAAATGTGCAGAAAATTGGAACTGTTTTGGACTGCAAAACAGTGTAATAAACCAAAAGCACGTTGCATTTAGATTTAGAACAGCAGCATTCAATAATAATTATAAATAATAGTAATCTATATGCCTTCCTTTGTTAGTTTTACTTTGACGTGTAATTGGCAACATGCAATTTGACATAAATTGATACGTATTGCTACAAATGAAATCTGCACAACAATCTGTGATGGGACATTTGACCTGAAGCTCCAATTTGTGATCATAGCAGCAATGGCAATTCAAAAAATCTTGTTTGAAGAGCAAACACATCTCAATACTTTCAATTTTTCAAACACAAGCTGAAAACACAAACTCCTCTCTTGTCCTGGCGTTCTGACAGCTTCTTCCTTATGATGGTGGAGCTGCTGGCAAACCTGTGAACAAGTTTTTTAAATTGATTTTTTTTGGTCAGACATCTTATGGGGGTGAAATTCTGAGTGGTGGTAGAAGATGAACTACTGACATCACTTAATGCTTTACAGATGCATGTAATATGTTGTTCAGGATGTTTCTTGTTAATTGTTACACCGCATATGATTAACACACTTGATTTCTTTGGAAGCAAGAAAAATGACTAAAACAGTATAGAATCAAACACTTATTTCCCAGATTAACATGTTTCTACCCAAAAATACAATGAGATACATTCAGTGTCAAAGATAGAAACACTGGGTTATGTCCCATGAGATGCCAGCTGCAGACGTGCCAAAAGTGTTCAGACCTTGTGAACCAGTTTGGATAATGTCTAAAGATGTTGCCCTTTCTGTCTTAAAATTATTTTTTTTTATTTTTATCATTTTTTTTTTTTTTTTTTGGTGAGTAAAATTACCAACATTGTTGTGTTTAACTAAATTTAGAAATAATATGGTCATTCTCTTGCTGCACAGCTGAGGTGAGAAGCCAACTGTTCTGCAGTGGGAACTTCCTGTGGTCCTCATGGACAGTGTGGTAGGACCCTCAAAGGTGAAACTACGCAGAATTACTGCTGAAATCCGAGAAGAAAAAAGCAAGAATTTGCAAAGCAATTCATCTAAAGGTAAATAGCTTGATGACTTAACATGTACTGATTTCATAAATAGTGCCAGTGAAGAAAATAAAAAGTCTCTGAAATGAGTTTGCAATATTTTCTCCTAAGTCTTCATTTTCACCCTGTAATTCAGGTTTAAGTTGCAATTAAAAGCCTTGTTCACTAACCAGTAAAGAGAGCTTTTAATTGCCCTCCTGCCAGTTGTGTAACTTGAAGATGTTGTATTTTCTTTAATGCAAAAAGTTGCTTTTACTGTCTTGACAAAGAAAGATTCAAAGGATTGATGCAAATGAAACAAACAAAGTATAAAATTTAAAACATCTTTATATCAACTCCAGCCAAAATACAAAGTTCTTAACAAAGATGTCTTGGGGTTACCACAAATAAAGCAGGTATTTATTTTTAATATACAAAACCCACATTTTTAAATAGCAACTGCAAAGAATAAACAATTTCAAGTCTGACATTGGGTGGGCAGCAATATATTTTCGAAATCAATTACCTTAAATATCAATAAAAACATAGTGGAACTGGTTTTGCATCTACAAGTGATTTATGCCCTTAAAGAAATAGAGCCTGGTAAAAATGAAATAACACTGTCCTAAAATGTGTTGCTGTTAACAAAACCATTGCAAATATTACTGTAGAAATAAGCAGGCTTCACATTCTGAAAACTCACCCAACAATCAGAGGAAATGAAATTAAAAATGCTTGTGAATATAAATTATTACTGTTCAAATAAAAACCAATATAGCATGAAATTACATTTATTCTTTTTTTTCTTCAGAGAAGTTGAAATTATCTCAAATTTGTTTTGTGTTTTTTTTCCCCCTCTAGGAAGTGTTCTCTGAAGATTTGGTGTTTAAATAAAAGATGGGGTGGTTTGCATGGTTTTCTGAAACTCATTAAAAAGAACGGTAGGTGTTGAGAAACACAGCAATGACACCTGACCACAAGCAAAAACAATACAAAACGTATGACACACGAACAGCACAACCATTTCTTTGAATAAACAATGCAGATCTTTACATCTAATGAAGCTATAATAACAATTTTCTGTTAATGCTTTGGGGGAAAATGCCAGGGAACTCCCAAAATCCGATCAGAAGAACTTGCAGCCAGAGCAAGAGGCGCACAACACCACATCCTAATTGCTTCTTGAAGCAAATAAGATCAATTGCATCTCCACGAAGAGAACTTTTCACATTTAACAACACATTCATTTACAATTCATTTCATAAATAAGGCACCTGGTTCACAACGTCACATATTCACAATGTTGTGATTGGAAGACTGGCTGGAGACACAAACCGCCAACTTACCCATACGTGAAACTTTGATTCAAAGCTTCCTGCCGCTCAAAGAAATTAATGCAGAACATGCCATCATCTAAAACTATAAATATATACAAAAATGAAAAGACATAGAAGCACAGGAGTAAGGATGAATTCCATATAAGCTAGATGCTAATGATCTGACCTTCTAAAATGGAGGTTTGTCAGACATTTGTTATCTCCAGCCATTTTCATAGAGTGCAGAAACACAAAGTAACTACATTTGTCAGACATCTTTCAGGACTTATCTGTAGTTCCAGAACACAGAAAAAAAAAAGTTCAGAAATTACAGCTCCATACTTGCGTTTTTACCATCAAGCTTTACAAAAGCATGAACAAAAAAAGAGGAGGAGAACTATCCCTGGGAGTTTGGCAAGTACAAAATAGATAGGTAGTAAAAAAAAAGGTCCATTTTGGGGCGCAGGGTCTCTTGGAGTTCCTGGGCTCTCTTGGTGACAACCTTAGTTCCACTGCGCGGCAGTGACGATGCCTGACTCCTCTTCAAAGCTCCACTTCTTGTTAGCTTAGGTTCATCTACTTCAGTGGCAGCTTTAGGAGATTCTGCCAGTGATGCCTTCTTGGCCCTCTTTGAAGGATTGCCAAGACTCTCACTCAGAGGGGTCGCTGCCTCCATTTTTCTCTGGGACCTTGTTTGTACCTGGTCAGATGAGCCCGAAGCCTTTACGTCAACGCCCTGCTGTGGCGTTTCAGCAGCAATTTCTTTACCTTTGCTTTCCACAATTGTGCTGTGAGCAGATTCTTTAGTTTGAGGTTTTTTCTTATTTACTTCACGTTCTGCTTCGTTCATTTTTTTGCTGCTGATCTTGCTCTTTGATGTATCCACAGGCTGATACTCAGGTACTTTAGGAGACCCAAGTCGTTGCGAGCATCTCTTTGGTAGTTTTGTCTTGCTTTTGTCTTTTGAAGCTTTGTTGGCCTGAGTCTTCACAGCCCTTTTTGGAAGAGAAGGTTTTGCTGCCTTATTCCCAGTCAAAATCTTCCTTCTTGCCAGTTTTGCAGCAGACGCTTTGATTTTTTTGCTAACAGGTACAGTAGATTTTTTCACCTTTAAATGTGGGTTTAGATTTGATTTAGCGGATGACTTAGTAACAACCACCGATTTCTTGTTTTTTAGCATTTTTGAACTCCTTTTCATTCTAACTGTGCTTTGCTGACTTTGCATCTTCCCTCGAATATTGGAGTATTTTCTCAGGATTCTTGCACTAGCTGGATTCTTAGATTTTCCAGAAGGTTTTTGTGATTCACCTTTTTGGGCACTGGCTTTGGCAGCAGAGTATTTACTCAAATTTTGAGTACCGCTAGGAAGTTCTGCCCTCTTGACTGTGTTTGCCTCTTGTTCAAGAGCTTTAGCAATAAGTTTCTGATTTCTGGGATTACTTTTCACAGGAGAAGCAATGGGAAACTTCTTCAAATGTTTCTTTAAGCGTTCTGCTTGAAGGCTTGGAAATGCATCCTGTGCGGACCCTGACCCAGTAGATGAGCTGTGGAAGCACAGCTGAGTTTCGGATGGAAGACGTGTATTCACCTTCTTGACAATAACAAGGGACTTGGTTTCTGTTGAATCAAGGAACCAGCGACAGATGCTGGTGAGACTGAAACCTTTCATAAAAAGCATTTGGACAGGCGAGTATTTCTGCTGCTCTGAAGACTTTGGTTTTCGTGCCCTCCGTTTACTCTTCCATATAGCTGCCTGTCTGTCTGATTTGTTTTTGTATTTTGCTGTTGGCTGACCCTCTTTGTCCATTTGCACCCAACCCTTTAGCATTTTATCATATTTAGTATTCAAGTTTGTAATTAAGTGTTGGTTCTCTTCACCACTAAGAGCCTGAAAGAATTTGTTGACAGTTTGTTTAGGGGGTTCTTGTTTTGGGGCAATGGCAGGGGTTTGGGCCCTGTGGGTCAACGGTGCAACAGTCCCAGAGGTGGGTTTCAGCTGCACTTTGGCTGTTCTCTCTGGGATTATTCGAACAGGGGAGACTATATCATTTTGCTTTGCAGTGTCAGCAGCACTGGTGGAATTTGGGGTAGATCTTTGTGATCTCAAGACTAATTTCTTGTTATCTGGTGGCGGTGACTGAGAAACAGCCTCATCAGACATTTCACCCTTACTGGTCTCACTTCTTAATGGAATTCTCCTGGGTCTCTCTGACATGGAAGCATCCTTATCTTCACTTGCTAGCCTGTCCTCTACAAGAATTACATTTTGCTTTTGGATTAAGTCAGATTCACCTACATCTGAGTTCTTCCGAAGCCCACGTTTGTTACTTGTTGGCACAAACTCGGTCTGATTTTCAGTCTTTACGGGGGATGACTTTTCTAAAGAATTTGATTCCTCAGTACTAAGCTCTTGTTCAAGAGCTTTAGCAATAAGTTTCTGATTTCTAGGATTACTTTTCACAGGAGAAGCAATGGGAAACTTTTTCAAATGTTTCTTTAAGCATTCAGCTTGAAGGCTTGGAAATGCATCCTGTGCGGACCCTGACCCAGTAGATGAGAAACAACTAAGGTGTTGTTTCTCATTTTTACTGTGATCTGAAACAACTTTACCTGATCTTAAAGTTTGTTTAGTCTCAGATTCACTCACAAGTGTATTTTTTGGGGTTTCTTCGGAAATGATCTTAATTGGCTCTGTGTTTTTAGTGGTTGGTTGCATAGTCTCAGAGACCTTATGCTGTTGGGAGCCTTCAGAAAGTGAGGAGTCAGAATGCTTGTTAAGAGAGGATATTGTTAGAGGTAATGGAAAAGGGGGGATGCGGAGGGAAGGTAGCTGTTCTGCAGGTGGAAGAATAAGAGTTGAAGGCTTCAGGGAGGAAATGGAGGTGATAATACTTGAAGTAGAAGCTGAATTTTGACTGGCTGATCTCAGTTGGCGTTTCGATAACGTACTTTCAATCTGATCAGCAGGCTGATCGGAAGGCACAGGTATCCTGTGCTGATTTCTCGGAGAACTTTTTTGTTTTGGGGTTTCTTTAGTCTTTGAAGGCAATTTAGATGTTTCACTTGAGGGCAGGTCAGAGGACGGTTCCATAACTTGTTGAATCATAGCAGTCTCTAATGTATTTGTTTCTAGTTGAGGTTCTTCTAGTTTTTTGTTCTCAACAGCTGACGTAGGTGTAGGATCTGAAATACTACAGATGAGTAGATTCTGACAAGATTTTATTGCCGTTTTACTTGAGGGTGTGGGGTTCCTATCAGCTCTTTGGCGCAGACTCCTGTCTGAAGCTGAAACTGGTTTTCCATTGACAAAGCCAACTATGACTGGTTCTGTCTGTCTCCACTGATCTGACAGCTGAGCTTTAGTGTCTTTTTTTCTATGCCAAGGTGGCAACTCCTTTGGCAGTTCATCAACTGGCTTTGCAGACTCGTTGCACTCCGCTTTATTATTTGTTGTCTCTACAGGTTCCACACAGTTCTTGGTTTCTGACATTTCAGTTTCTATCCTTCTTACAGTCAGTTCCTCTGCTGTACATGTAGAAACTGACATTTCTGTCCTTTCAACATTATCACAACGCGACTCCATCTGAGATTGAATCTCCTGACTTTGATCCTCTTGCGTTTTTTCCTTTTCATCTTTCTTTATCTCTTCCTCCACTAGATTTACTGTAACAGAATTATTCTGAATATCAGTCTCACAACTGAGAAGTTTAGCTGATGAAAGCTGGTGCTCTGCCTCTCCTGTGGTGACACTCTCTAATGAGTCTACTTGTGTCTCTGTAACTGTTTGCTCTGTATTGTCCAGTACAACCTGTTGAGACTCTGGCTCGTTATTGGTTGTTGATTCATGTGAAGGCGGACCAACACTTTCTCCAATTTCTTTTGCCATCCCTAGATCGTTCATTGTCTCTTGATCCGTTAAAGTGGCTGGAAGAGTTTCTTGGCTCTCTACTAGAAGGTTCATAAAAGGTGTTGAACTAGACTGGACCTTATTCTGGCCCTGATCGGTTTGACTCATTTCAACCTCCACAGCATCTACTTTACTAGCGGCTACCTCGACAACATCTCCTGCTCCTGAAATGACATGCTCATTCGATTCATCTGAGGGAATTTGTTGATTCACTGTCTCTGAGAAAGTTCCAGCAAAGGGCATATCTACAGGTGGTAGACCTTCAGGTTTGGCCAGAATTTGTTTCGGCGTGACCAATGTAGTCATCTCTAGCATTGGGTTTGGACAGTTGCCCCTTCCGGCTAATGTGCGAACTGTTTTTAACTCCCAAATGTCATCCGAATACATATGCCCCCTCGTACTTTTTCTGGCATTACGGCGAGGGGCCATGCCGCGGCGCTTTTCCTTTAAACAATCTGTAATTGGTTTGTCAATATAAACAATGTCACAGTTGCCGATATCAGGGTCAACCATTTCCCTACCGGGATTGTCCCTGACCTGATGTTCAGAGGACACCCTGACAGTCTTTCTTGCTGTTCGAACAGAATTTGAGGGAAAGGACACATGGATTGGAAACACTTTTGCTGTCTTATCTTTCTCATGTTCAAGAACCTCTTTCTGACTATCTTGAGGAGTGACATTCAATTGACTGTGTCTTTTCACAGAGGAGCTAAGTCTGGCACTTTGTGTCTCTGTTCTATTGGATGAAACCCTTTTCTCTTCGAGAAAATGGAAGGGAGAAGAAAGAGGATTATCGAGCACACATGACAGCTTCTTACCAGCAGCAGCACTGCTGGTTTTGATCTTCATTCGAACAGGTGGCTGATCGCTCTGACGATTGTTCTCTCCATCCACTGAACTGGGGGTGGAACTGACCCGTGGTTGGTTACTCCCGAAACCAAGACTAAAAACATCCAAAGGCGGGCCTGGGGTTATAGATGTTTTCAAGGACACCGCATCCTCTGGAATATTCTTTTGTGAATCGCTGTTTGGGACAGAATTGGGGAATTCCAGGACTTCAGCTTTAGGAGTAGATTCATTGGGAAGTTTTAGCTCAGGACGTGATTTCTCTGGGATTGTACTGCTAGAGTTTGAATTCAGACATGCTTTCCCTCGAACACCAGAGGTAGAGTCAGATGTTTTTTGTACATTAGAGGATGCATGAGCCTTGACTTCCGTTTGAAGAAAACCTATTGCATCTACTATCCGTCTCTGGTGGTGAGGACACAGTTTTGCCATAAATTGTTCCAACGTGGAGGTGGACTGCAGGTCTTTTGCTTTTGAAGAACGGTAGTCTGGAGACTCACTACGGAGACAAAAAAAAAACAAAAATTAGCATTAATAATGTTTGATACACCAGTAATTATGGATGTGGATACAAAATTAAGTGCTTTCAAACAAGTGCAAAAGAAGAATACTAATATCAGATTTTATATGTTGCATATTTATTAGAAGAATAAGCAAATCTAAAACTGAATCATTCATCCAGTGAACTTGACCAATCACATTTTTTAGTGTTTACATTAAACATACATGTATATGTGTAAAAATAATACATGCACAAGACAGTGGGGGTAGTCCAGTTTGATATAGGTCAAACACATTTTTCATTGGTAACAAGTACATATGGGGCAGTTCAGTACATCAGATTTCATATCGAGCTTATTTAAAAAACATATCACATCTGGATTGCTGAGACATGTCATAAAAATGTAGTAGCATATGTCATATGTCAGAAGAAAGTCTGGCCACATGTGCTACGTATGCTAGTGATGTGGTAGATAAGACTACCACATCACTGGTAGTCACTTTTTTGGGGAAACAAAAAACACTTGGATTATATCTTTTTTAACATTATACTTCAAGGAAAAAAACATTTGAATAAATAGAGTTCTGTTTGGAACACAGTTAAATTATGTTGGCTCTTATATACAAAAAATGGACCAAAGCAATATTGTTAATGTTAGTTTCGAGCAAGAATACAATCTCTTTTGTTATGCATGGCGAAAAAACATTGAATTTATTAAAAAAGTAAAACACACAAAGATTTTGCATGTAGCCATTTTTCAAGCACAGACCAAAACAAAAAGGCCAACATTCACCCACTATAATTTAAAAACTGAAAACCAACACTCAAGTAGTAAATGTACTACATCTTGGCAAAAATGCTGATGTACCTGTTGGTGTTATGAATAAATTTTAGAAATAAATTTTAGATTTAAAAAAAGGCTTTCTTGCAACTAGAGCCCATCATATTTTTAAAGGTAGTGTTTATTAACTTCACATCTCTGCTTGCAAAGTTTAAGGTTTAAAGTGGAGTATCTGAATAACAAATAAGAAAAGTGTTGTCCCTGAGGGTATCATTCAGCATTGCCATGAGGAATGGACACCAAGTAGTCATTATTCTTCCACTAAAACAACATATCCAATTTTACAAAACAGGCAAATTCATCCACATGGCTGATATAGTACTGGAATATACCGAATCTATACATCAGAAATCACAAATCTTAGACAATTTTTGTATGCAGTTATATTCAATAGATCAGAATATTTGTTTCTTTGAGGGCCGTTAGTCATAGTAAAGTTTGAAGCACACCTTGAAAACAACCTTTAAGCAGGAATTAATATGTATTTTACTAACCCACACTTTTGTTTTGAAATGTTTTCAATGGTCTTGATTTAATATTATAATATTAACCGCTTTCAATGCCTGTGCCAAATCATAAATAAAATTAAAAGGATTGAAAACAACAGTTTGTGTGTAATTAACCCTTATAATCTATTTCACTGGATGAATTTAGTAACTAAATACCTGAACTTCTGTAATGATATTCAATATTTAAACATTAATAATTTTTCTTTTAAGATGACAGTACTCTGAAATTCAACTTTGTTGAGACTTTGAACTGGTTTACTTCCAATCTAAAGTTACAATAATTTCTACTTTTTTACTTTTACATCAAATCACACAAAGGTTGAGCATTTCTTAATATGAAAGCAACTCCAGGACAATTTACACAAGATGCAATAAATCTTCTAAAACACACAATTTAGCCCAATCATGCAAAAATACTGGTGTGATTCTTTATATTCTTCAAATGCTAAAGCAAAGACACCAATGCTGTTCAGTGATTTTGAGAGCCACATTATCAGTAAGAGCCTTTGGTTGTCATGTATGTACTAAGTAAAGTTAAGCAAAATTTACAAGATATACACTTATGTATACCAACTTTTATGTGTAGTAATATTTTTTTCTTTATATAGATATTTACAATCTTTGTTACGTGGCTATAAGCATACTGAAAACAATGTATTAATATCAGAAAAGATGCATGGACAAAATATATTATTAGCTGGAGGAAAACTTGAGGAAGAAGTGAAGTTTTGAATCACAAGAAAAAAAAAAACATTTTACACCCTCAGTAGAAGACACCAATGTCAGTGTAATAGACAATTTGTAGATCACAGTGCATTAACAAACTCTAGAATATGTACATACTACTACATTTTTATGTATCTTACGTGTTAAATTACACAGCTGTTTTCATTCTGTGAAAGTATCTTACAGTATTCAGTGTGTTATATGCATTGGAAAATGCGAAAAATATAATAACAGTAAAGTCCTATTATGTTCCTGTGAGGTAGTTGGTTATTAACACTGTTACAGAGAGTGAATAACACAAAACAGTGAATCAAAATGTGAATCAAATTTAAAAATAACTAAGATTACAATAGAAACTATCAGTGTTTTCAAAGTTGCACTGGATGATTGTCTATAAAAAACTGAAAACTTCACACACCAAAAATCAACTGCACTGTTTTGTGTTACGTAAAACAATAGCTTAAGAATTTTTGTGTTTTGCCTTCCCCCACCAATAAATACCTGAGAAAAAAAATTATTAACACTTGATAACTGAAAATCATTTGAAGATGAACACCTGCTCCAAAGACTGGTCAAAAAGACAACATGAAGCAACCTATGATAAACTGGTAGGCTTACTCGCCATCTATTGTTACTGTGCTGAAATACCAAAGGATTATATCCCTGAACATGTTTTACTCTGAAATTGCCTGTTTTTTTTAAATCTAAATATTTTCATACATCATAAGAGTGTAGTGAAAATAACGTTTTATTGAAGACATCGACTATTAACAGTATCAACAGTATCTGTCTGAAAGGCAGCGAGTATTGCAATAGCTTCAATAGCAATATTTGCTGGAGTTGTGTTAACCTGATAAAAGAATAATGGGCCATGACTCCATTACTCCAGAACGTCCTGAGATAAAAGTGATGGTGCAACCTTGATGTGAACAATTGGATGTGGCCAACTCAAGAAAAAAAGAAAAAACAGGCAAAAAGTTTTGTCAAATTGGCAAAAATTTCCTCAATAAACATTTTCTCCTGATACTTATTCCTTATTAGTGTTATGTCAATTTTGTTGACATCACTGGAGTATCTCAAAGTGTCCAACGATAAGACTGCCTGGAGACTAATTATTATCATTATTATTATTATTTTAAGATATAGACTAGTTTTGGTACTATACAAATAATGTTTAATAAGAATATAAGGAAGTAGGTGCCACAAGACATAACTGAATAAAGGAAAGAGTTACTCAAGGAAAGAAGGTTATCACTGCAGGGTGTAAATGGATACCCAGGCATGTAGGTATCCATTTACACCTGCAGTGCTTGTAAAGTATTGATACCCCTTAAACTTTTTCGTATTTTTTCCAACGTAAAATACAAACTTAAATTAATTTTGTCATGAATTAAAGTCTGACAACTAGCTTTCACTGGGATTCTTTCACTCTGACACTCTTGATATCTATTGATTGATTAAAGAAAGCAGCATTTTGATCAAATAGTATCTTATTGGTGCAAAAACTAATCGTACTGAGAACTGATGACTTGAACTCCTGTGCTACTGGTTTGTAAAGCTATGACCAACAAACCTGTCTGGGAGAGAAGCTTGTTTCAGGCAAAAATTAAACAAATCACACTAGCTGTCGTTTTGTAATAATCGTACATAAATACACTATGAGAAAGAAATTTTCTTTGACTAAGAGTTAGTTAACTTCTCAATATGAACTACACTTCAATGCAGTGAAGCCATATAAAAGAAACAGTATAAATTACACATGCTTGAATATCATGCTTGGAAATGTATATTAGACTGGGATAGAAAGGGGATTAAAATGCAAAACAGTCTTGCTAGAATACAATAATCATAAATAAATATTTTGATTTTTAATGGATAAATTCCTAATTACGTCATGTTATGACATATAGATTGAATTTAAAATCAAATGTTTCCATAAATAATTTGTAAGTTAAATTAAGCTTTATAGTTCTGTAGAATTACAGCAAACTTACTTTGAAGATTTGAAAAGTTCTTAAAGGAAACACACAGGGGCGCCAGATATCTAGTCTTCTTATTTGTTGTGTGTAACAACTCATTGTAGTCTACAGTGACCACTTATCTTTTGATAACTTCTTAATGTAATAACATACAAGTGAATAAATTAGATCTGCATTTTACTGAAAATCTACTTCTACTGCAAGGATACACTTACATACTTGAATATCATAAGTACATATAATCAGGACTAGAGATAAAATAAATAAGTTCATAACAAATAAAGTTATTGAGGTTTTGTGGAAAACCAAGTCAACTGCTGCACAATGCAGCAGGTGCACTGATTAATAAAAAAGCCCATCACTGTTAGTTGTTTTCAGAAAAAAACTCACTCATTGGACATTATTAAAAGCATTTTCAGTTTCTTGCGGTGGCTTCTCTCTATCCTGGGAGAGGATGTTGACGGTGCCCTGAGTCTCATCAGTAGACAGTGAAAGACCCTCCTCCTCCACATTAGTGGTCAATTTCAGTTTCTTTTTGGGGGGATGTTTTAAGGTTCCTAGACGCTCTTTAACCTTGTATTCCAGGGTACTGTGTGGAATCCCATAGACAGACTGGGCTTTGGACACGCTCATTTTCCCAGCCATCACCACCACAATAGCTTCTTCGAGAAGCTCGGTGTTGTATTGCCGATATCGCCCTCGCTTCTTCCTGGGGAACCTGTTTCCTGGGTCTGTTTCTGAGTCCGCAGAACAATTCCCTGCAAAGGCTGGGTGGTCAGTGGGAAAAGACCAATATTCCTTCTCTGACCCTGGGCTGTTAGATCCCACACTGCTCCTTTTCCGGATCTGTCTGGGAAGTATAGAGCAAAGCTTCTTTCCAACAACATTTTTACTGACTACATCTGAATATTCAGAAGGCATATTATCCCAAGAAGGCTTTGCTCCTGTAGTTACAACTCGCACATGAGGAATCTTGATGTCAAAAGATGGTGAGCAGGATGGGGAATGCTCTTGACTTTTGTTTGCCTCCTTAATGTACGCTTTCTCAAAAGAAAATGACTTTGACAAAAGTCCAGCAGCTTCCAAAAGTTGTGGTATATCTTTAAAGTGCTCTTTAGCATCATCACTGGTTTTAAGTTTCAGTAGGGCTCCAAAATTGGTTTTGCAATTCCAGGAAGAAGTAGCATTTCTTCCTGGAAGCTCAGTGTAGTTGCACCCAGGCGATTGGCTAAGTGGTGACTTGGGGTCGCTCTCCAGTTTGGGCTCCTTTTTGATGTGCAGCGAGTATGCAAGAGATGAGGTAGGCTTAAAACAGGCGGAATGGCCGATATTCTCCCTCCTCCTCCCATTCTGTAGGTTCTTCATAAACAGCCCGACTTGTCCGTCCGCTCTCAACGACGGCCTGATTGGATGGAAGGAGATTGGATGTAAGCAGAGCTTGCACAGTGCCCTTTTATCTTTCTAAAGGTGGATGGGTTGTGAGGGGGAGGATGTTGGCCACTCCTTTATTATATGACATTGTTTAGGTAACATTATTGTTAGTCACTCTCCACAATAACTTTACATTTCAGAATAAAAACGGCTCTGGTTTCACAATTTTTATTTATTTATTTTTGAGGAAAACTTTACAAATTTTGAAGGAACATGATGAAGAAATAAAAGCAAAGCAAAAAAAAAAAAAAAAAAAGGGAAAATAAAAGCAAAACTAAAATTGAAGCAAAATAAAGCATTGAAACTGCAAATTTTTCTTGCAAATCATTCATGTGGTTCAAAATGCAGAACCAAAAAACAGATTATTCTTCGAATAAGGGAACTGTGATTTCACACAGGGCACTGTATTTATGACATGATAGAGAGAAAGATGTTGAGATTTTAAATGCGACATTACCATGGAGCAAGTGCAGCAATAAAAGGAGCATGCCAGGAGAGGATTATTGTGTTGATCAAACTCAGAAAATTAACAACTTGTTAACAGTGGTTGTCAACTCTTTGACTTGAATCCTGACTAAGTGAAGGTTAAGCTTTATCATTGGGCACTTCATCATATTACTATTCGGTCTTTTAAATGAAATCAACATCTTTTTGCAACAACCCATTTCAGTGCCCTTTTTTAAATTACCAATTAGGTAATAAAATGAATAAATGGACGAATCAAAGGACTAGTCCTAAAACTTGTAATAGTGATTGCATATTTTCAGTCCTAAAGGCAGGAGTTCTTCATTTTTGTGCATTCAATGAAAAGGAAAGACAACTCTCTTGATATGCAACTTGCTGATTCCTGAGGAGAACACATCACTGGAAAAATGTAGCTGCTTGGATGCTATTTTGTCCTTCTGAGGTACAATATTCACAAACGTATGATTCAGAAATGGATGCAAGCTACATGTTGTGTAACTAGAAAGGTCATTAAGCTCTCAAGGCAACCTACTGTGAGAGTTCAAAGAAACTAATGCTTAAATAAACCAAATATTTAATTTGATTAAAAAGGCACATTCAAGTCTGGGTGAGTAAAAAGACTCAAAAGATTAAAATCCAAACAAATCCCAACTAATAATAATTAGTATTAAAAATGAAAACATATCAAAAATAAAACAAAACCAAGTTATGGCTGTAAGTAAAAATGAAGTCAAATCAATAGATGTCATTCTTTCATATAAAAGCATGTAGTGAAATAAAATAGTCTACACCGTCCATTTCAGTTCAACTCAGTAATACATTTATGTGATATTGAATATAAACTGACCACCCCAAATTCTAAATGAACTCACTAAAAGGAATCAGCTCAGTTTAAAAGATCTGTTACACTACAAGACAACACTGTGTTGATTCTATTGCAGAACCTGTTAAATCCTAAAATTACATTTTCACATGATTTTCTGAGTCAGCATTTTTGTGAGTTTGTCTTTTTTTTACTACATGTCCCATAGTATGCAATAATAATATCAGCCCTGCCAGAATTTTGGGAAAAAATGGTGATTATAAACAAAACTATAGCCAAAACTTGGCTAACTATAGTTTTGCAGTGAAAACTATAATTAGTCAAGTTGCTTGTAGTTAGCAAATTGGCTAACTATAAACTTAACCAAATTGCTAACTTGGCAACTTTGCAAGTTCCATCTTTAAAGTTGCAACTTTAAAAGTAATTTGCTAAGTATTAAATTAGAGATAGCTCCAGAGATTTTTAATACAGAACAGGATTTGAAAACTTTTTGAAAGTTTAGTAGAATTAATACAATTACAAACTATATTCTACTGGAAATTAAAGAGTGAGCTTCCCTTTTGTTCACAAAGGTATTTTTTCTCTTATGTAAAAATATCCATATCAGATATATTTTACTGTAAGTAAAAGTAAAGATGAAGAATATCTGATCCAGATATCTTAGCATGAGAGAAAAATGCTTTTTGTGAACAGACTAATTTTTGTGATGATTTTTGTCAAATCACCTCAGCACTTTGATGCCAACACATTAAACTACAGAATTTAGTCCTTTTTTGTTGTGCTTCACAATAAGAAAAAATATCAACACAATCTGTGCCAATAGAAACAAAAGAGGAAGAAAAGATTCTTACCACTTCAGCGAGACTGTAGCTGGGGAAAAGCAGACACTGCGGGAAGATATGTTGCTGTTGCTGCTGCAGCGATTCTTTTTGATAGACAAGTCAAGAACTCCATCTATCAAAACACACACACACATAGTTCTTGAGATCCTTGCAGACTTCACCATCGTCAGCATACTAGTAAAATTTTACCAATCTATTTCAAACTACCTTGTTCGTGGGGCTCTGCCGCAGGCTTCTTGATGGTGAGGTCTAAAGGAGCATCCTGGTCAGCCATCAGAAGCTTGCTCAAGACTGGGTTCTGGTTTTGTGCTGCTCCAACCAGGGTGTTAGCAGGGCTGGTTGAAGTAGTCCCTGACAGAAGGAGTGGGGCCACCCGGCTTTGGTCAGAGTGAGGCGGGGAGTCCGAGCGACTGTCCTGAGGAGAGCTGGTTTTTGAGGTATATTCGGCTGCAAATTGGCTGATCATTCTCTGAAGAATTTCTCGAGCCACTACTGGAATGTGTGGGTCTGAGAAATTTGGCACATCTGAAACACAGAGGTGAAAATTGTTTAGTGTGTATTCCTTCTCAATCTTGATCAGTAAAGATGACAGAAACAACGCAACATTTAAATAACATTCATCTTGTTTAAGTTTAGTGTGATCCCAACTGAAAAGTATTCAAGACAGTAACAATGTTACCAACCTGCAGAAATACCTTTTCTGCAAAGAATTGCATTGAGAAACTCCTCAGCCTTTTTCTCTAGTCTGATGATTCTGATCTGATCTTTAACTAGGAGAGGTTTAGGTGCATCTTCAAGATGACTCTTGTTGAAGCCAAATAGGTGTTCCTGTTAAATAAAAGAGATATGTTCATAGAGTAGGCTTTAGAATTCAACATACACAAAACAGGGGCCTTTAACACTAGGTAGAGGATTTTAACAAAACATGGATTACAGAGAATGTTCTCCTTGATAACTATACAAAAATTCAGTTTGAAGTTTTTCAGATGTGCACAAATATTTGCAGTGTAATGTTAGGCACACATCTGTTGAATAGGCACCAAAAGTAAAAAAGAATTGTGTAGTATGGTGACAAGAGTGATTACTTTCAGTTTGACCATCAAATTTTGTTATGATCCATGAATTCACGATACCCAACCACTACTAGGTGGTCGTATCAACAGCACTTTGGAAGAAGAAAACTTTGAGTTAACTACGTCACACTCATTTTTCAATTCCTTATTACTCCATAAAGTTCATAGTAATTTTTAACAAGCCCTGCAGGGGAATAATATTGGTAGTTTAACTTAAATCTCTTATTTTAGGTCAGTAGGTTGAAGTTTATTGTAGCATGTAACAAAAACGTAAGGCCTTCCCTACTGTCCTAGAAGGACGATCGAAAAGGATCTTGTCTGTGTGAAAAGTCACCTCACGTTCTAAAATAAATAATTAATGGACATCCAGAGCAGAAAGTCCAGAAAAGTATTTAAAATGTTATATATGTATGTAGGTACATACATAACAAATTATGTAATGCTGTTTATTAGATTTCTCAAAGGAAAACTGCAAAGAGCTCAGGGCAGTGTCATAAAATCAGACATATTCTACAAAAAAATCACAAAACACATCTCTACAAGAAAGCCATTTGAATATGTAAAAAAAGAAGAAAAATAATCTTACTTTGACTTTATCTCTCCTCAAACAGCAGAACAGACAATTTTCATCAAATGACCAGTCAGACACAGCAATAGGCTCAAAGTCTGTGAACACAAAACAGATGAAAGTTGTTAGAAAAAAAAAGACACTCGCATGGTTTGTAGCTTCACTTTCTTAATGACAAACAGAATTGAGATGAGTGAGATTTAATTTCATTTTAAAATCTTAAAATAAAGATTTTGTGGTTAATGTACAAAATCTTAAGTTTGAAATATTTAAGACAACACCACATTTCTTTCAACGACTTTATTCAACACAGATAAACATTGTTAAATTGTAATAAAAACATTTATTTTAGAGTACTGCTTCCATTTTTAATCAGATTTTCTTTAATTTAATGATAAGGCAATGGACATAAATATATAAATAAAATACCGGAGTGGGTCACCATGAATGCATGCAAGTGTACTACCATTCCATCTGAATGTCCAGCTGAAAACGTAATGAATAAAAATCTTTTTTGACTCATAGCAATTATAAGGCCTTCCCTATTATCTTAGTGAGAATACATATTGTCCAAAATGTCCATAGGATCCCACGCCATCAAAAACATTGCAGAAACACAAGCCTTCCTCTCTTCTGCTGGCAGTGGGTCTGTCTTGGATCGATGTGCATGGGTACCAGATGGTACAATGGAGGAGCATTGTCATGATGAGCATGCAACAGCTTAGCAATAAAGAAAATGGTCTGGGATACTCACCCTTAAATGCTTTTAGGTCTTTTATCAACTCTGGACCAATCAGACCTTCAAGGATGCTCTCAAAACCTGCAAGTAGACATAATTCAATAAAATAAACATTTGATTTCATATTAATATAACAACATTAAATCCAAAGCAGGACAGAAGCCTCTATGAATCCTTGAAGATGATGTCTCCACCCCATATGTATTAGATTCTGATTCTATGTTTTGGTCAAGTAAAGTCTTTCCCTTTTCAGCGGCTTAAAAGTGATGCTTTGGAAACACACATTATGAACTTCATCTTTAGAATTCAGTAAATACACACTTCATTCTTTTGTTGCCAGGGAACTAAAGCGCCTACAGAGTTCAGAGTGATGCATGAAATGAAAGAGCCAGCAACAGCATCACCAGGTGATATATATTGAATTATACATCTAGAGAGCTGAGACAGGGAAATTAAAAGAAAACCTTGAGTGAAAAACTCAGGAGTGGCCCAAGCCAGTCAAAGTGCAACTGCAGATATCATATGTACAGACTGAAGAGATATCCTATGGTCTCAGCTGTTAAATAGATGGTTTGTTTTGCTGCACAAAATTCAACTATGCATTAATTCATGACAATACATAATGTCAGCCAACAGCCGCAGGGTCATCATAAGCAAACTGAAACTACTATGAGTTAAATCAAGCACTAAAGAGGTCATAGGCAACATCTGTCCAATGAACTGTCACAAATATAAGCACAACTGTTTGCCATGCGACCCACAACAACAGAGGATTTAAAATAGGTTAATATCAAAATGTATTTTACTAAGCTAAAAATATGATTCGTGAGCATTTAGATCATAAACAAAAGTGAACCACGGTATACTAATGATCGCAATTCTACAGTTAATAGAAAATGCCTACTTACAAAATCCTTCACAGATAGAGAGAAAACGTATCAGCCTTTTCCATCTATACTCTTGCGAAGCTCAAAGTGAATTCAGAAAAGCTTGTCATCTGGTAAAATGCCTCATTCTGCCGCCTTACAAATTCCCACCCACTTTCCAGCAGCCAAACATAAAAGGGGTGGATGGAGGGGGTGGGAGGGGATGAAGTGGAGATGCCTATAGCAGCAACATGGTTCTGTTTCTGGGTTAGTGCACAGGACTTCAGCTGGAGAGCTATCCAATCCTATTGCTGAAATATTTCAGAGGCTGGAGAAGAAAAGTAGGTCATCCACTTTGGTTTGACAGTGCAGCCCCATAACATCAAACTACTCTTCAGGAATTCAGTTTAAGGCATTTAAAAAAATGTGTCACACTGTAATCCCTGACTTTGTGGCCATGTTGTGTTTTTTTGTTTTTTGTTTTTTTTAAACAGGAGGACATTATATCTTGCAATGGTTTACAGCAAGAAACAAAACCTATTTAAACCAAAGTCTTATTTTTGGATAACTGAAACATTTAGAGGTGCTTAAATTACTGAATTTATTACAACAGGATGAAAATTAAAGACTGCAAAAAGGAAACTGAAAATGGCCACATTTTACAAGTTCATTAAATACACTATAAACTATTGTCCTATGCTTAAATTCAGTTTTGAATTGTGACTCAAGACAACTTCTTTCTAAAAACATACCACATTTATAAAAAAAAAATAAAAGGAAAAAATGCTTTAGCTAATGATTTAAAAAGTAAATACATTCAATAGAATGGTCTGTTATTAACTCAGGTACAACATAATGCAAATAGATAACAGACATAATACAGTACACAATAATAAAACTTGATAATAAGAAATTATGTCAAACAAATGCTACAATGAGATAAATTATGTATTACTCCTAAAACAGTAATGGTGTTTGAAATAATAGTATTAATAATAATGATTTGAGAAAAAAAGAAGAAACTTCCCAAATATTACATCCAAGCATCCATGATTTTGCAAATGTGTAAATTCAGTTGTTTTGTCCAGCTATGTTTTAAATTGTTCTATTTGTTTTTTATTAGGCATTTTAAAGTGGACTTGCCTTTTATGACTAATTTTAGTACAGAAATGTACTCACAGCTAGCAAACCTCTAAATACAGACATTGTGATGCATTCAAAATCATTTCCACAGTTTCTCAAATTAAATTTTAGTCAAGGATTCAGCTCATTTAGATGTTATGTGTTATTTTGGATGAAACAAGATTATTTTGGATGAAACAAGATTATGCTTTGTGATCAAACTTTGACATTCAAGACAACAATTTATAAGGTCTAAAATCTGTAAAACTGAACTTGAAAACTTTGAATTCTAAGCATTCCTGTTATAGTTAAATCCCATGACCATATATTTATCATAGACAAAATGTAGAAGCTAATCATAAAATGTATTTTACAATTTGCCTAAAAAAACATTTTAATCAAGCATTGACATTTAAACTGCCCAAACATAGACATGAACCCTTCAGACACTGATTGTGAGCTATACCTCTGTTCAATCTGCCTTAGCCTTCTTCTGACCTACATCTAAATCCAATCAGAGACAGAAAGATTTGGAGAGTGCTGTTTGTAACGTTTATTACAACACTCCCACCACTGCTTACAAAGAGAAATCCATCAAGATCTACAACCAGAATAACATCCTTAAATCCTACACATAAACATCTGTGGCACATTGATGTGACCCAAGATCAAAACTCTGTTCACTTTTTTCCACAGCAGTGGACTGTCATGCTAACAAGGAAAATATATTTATTTTGACTGATTAAATTACCAATGCACAAGATCAGTCAGCAACTCATTTTTCATTGCAAAAGTAAGTACTTGCTCGTGTCTCTTTGGTTTAGCTAATAGGCTCTGTGTGTGCCACACCTGTTCTAAAGCGCTCTAGATGCTGAGAGTGTGCAGTGCTGCACCAAACTTTACTGAACCCATCCCCCACTCAGCTACTGTAAAAACACCTTCAGACATAAGCAAAACCAAAAGCTCATTAAAACTGGAATTTTGCCAGATCTAAGTCTTATGAGGTACAAAAAAACAAACAAACAGAGAAAGCAGGCATTTTGAGGCAGAAATTTCATTTTAGATTTCGAAATGGATCATTATTCACACATCAGTCATAAAAACAACAATTTTGTGCAAAGAGATGATACAGAAGAAGTAGGTGTGGTGTAAAATGACGGGGGACAGAAAAGTACAAAGTCAAGCAAATAAAAAAAAAAAAGTATAGTTGTCCTAAAAATATTCAACATATGACAACCAAGCCAATCATCAACCCAAATTTTAAAACATTGGCTATTGCAAATCACTACAGCAACAAACAAGTATTTTAGCTTAGGTGAATGCAAATGAAAAATAATTTGCACCCATCTGGGCTAAAATGTGATTGCAGATATTATTCTCAAATACATTATATATTAATCAGGCTATCCAACAAAATGATTTTCACACCTTCAAATGAAATCGTGCGTTAAGCACATTGTGCGATATGATGTAAACTATTAGTCTAATAGGATCATAGTATCATAACAAATTTTCAAAAACATATAGGACAAACATTACCGTTTAGGAAATATGAAAAGAAGTGGCGGAAACTTCCCAGGAATCCAAGATTGTGTCTCATACATTCATGAAAGCTTTGGATCATTTCAGACACCAGGCCACAATGCTAATGGGAAAACATAAGCCACATACCCACCAGAGGGAAAATGAATAATATCTGCTACAAACAAGTTAGTCTGTCTAGTTTCGATATTTGGTTGTTTGGTGTTTGAGCAAATCTTTTACCCCACACATCTGCATGTTAAACGCCAGTCTGAATGACACACATTCTAGAGATTTCTAAAATGCCGGCGGCTGATGTATAAGTCCAAATTTTTCCCAAATCCACACAGAGCGCACATTTTTTGGAAGCACGTTTTGCATCTGGGGGTTGTTGGTCCATAAATGCATGTATGGGGCAAAACATACAAACAATTGTTACTGCTGTTCTACTGGACAATTGTGCTTGTCTCCACCCTGCAGTTTTACTGTTCACATTAAACAACATGTCCATTTCAGGGACAGTGGGGTGGTGGTGGCGTGCAGCCCTCTCCACCAAAAAGCCAAACAAAAGTATGTCCTTGTTGTTCTGGACTGAATATGCCATTCTACTGGCAACAAGCTGATGCTGTTGTCATGTACTCTGCAGTTTCACAATTATAGCCCAAACACAAGGGACATTTGTCAATCATAAAGAGAGAACTGACTAGACAGTCCTGGAAAAACATCAGAGAGCAATTCAGAAGCTGCTATTGTCTCCTTATTTTTTTTATTAACAATCTAAATCCACTTTCTATTCTGCCTGCTTATTTGGAATATTCATTTTACTGACTTAAGCCATAATGAGGATAAAATAGAAAATGTTCTGTCAAGCAAACAGCTCTAAAGTGTGACGCTCAAATGACTACAAGTCACCTACAACTCCCAATCTAACAATGCCTTTTCCAATTAGTTTTACGTAACTATTTTAAGTCAAAATATTGGGATTTATCATTCTACCATCTTTTAATGTGCATATCTTGGCTTTTACATACTTAAATTACACATAAATAACATTAACCCATATCCACACACAAAAAAAAGATACAACTAATTTAATGTGATATTTTCAGATAATGAGCATGAAAGGTTAAGCTATAACTTTTGAATTAGTCAATGATCTACCATTTAAAGACATTGGTTTCAAAATGTACCTCACCATCCACCTTCATCCCAGACAAGTAGTTATTGACATTTATTACACTAAAACTATAGGTCAGTCAATTGCTTCAATGTTATCTGACAATATCAATGATTTGATAAATGTCTGTACTCAGAAAAGAGTAACAATTAGAATTACAAAACTACATAAATTAACAATGACAGAACCCAAATATGAATTCCATTACTGCTATTTAGATCTATAGTTTATTACACTTTAACTTAACACACTGTGTAAACAGATTGTTGTATGCAGACCATTCACTTGTCAAATCAAAAACCATATATTGACAAAATAAACATTTTAAATTTAAAAAACCTTTTTGCTACTATATTAGGTCATCCAACTATAAGGTTAGTGGAAATACTTATTCAGCTTCAAGAGTTTCAGGAAGGGTTTCAGTTTTAGTTGGGGGAATTAGTCCCCCTCTCCACCCAACTAATTTCTTTGGGGGGAAAAATGCTTCTTCAGAAATGTGGACATTAGCAGTGGAGACATCTGTGCATGCTGCAACATGTTTGACACTGAGATGGTCTTCTAGGCTTGAATAGCTTTGATTAGACTACCTCCTTTTAGCACAAATTGCAAACAATAGTATTTTGCAGCAGCCCTTTAGGTCATGTGTTTTTAGCTTTTTATACTACTGCTGTTTTTCACTTTTGTCTACTGCTGTTTGCGGATGTCCCTTGTGTGTCGGTTTAAGTGGGTGTAAAAGAAACGTGAATACAAAAGTTTAAGTTCATGACTTTTGTATGTAAAAAGAAAAGACAATTTTCTCACATTTTTAATGTATTAAAATCTATGTAATTAATCACATTTATTGCAATAAAATCCCTGTCCAAGTTACTTGAACCACAAATATTGTAATATTGGATGAATATGTGCAATTCACAACTCAAAATTTGCTGGGGGTTTTTTTGTTTTGTTTTATTTTTTAGGATGTGTCCCTTTATAAACAATAAATCTAGCTTTTGTTTTAATATTACACTATATGACATCACACCATCAGTGTGTGAATGTGTGCCTGAATGAAAAAATGTGCAGTGAAACACTTTGGGGTCTTCTGCACTTAAGCACTATATGCATTCAGGCCATTTAACATTTTTTACCATATCATGTTGACCAAACATTAAGTGTTGCATTACAATGACTGAAGCACAAAAAAACATGTTGAAGCGTCTGAATTTGCAGATTGTCTTCCACACAGTATATAATATGCCAATATAACAATAAAACACTACAAATAAAACAAATTGTTTGTTAAGTTTAGCACATTAAAAATGTTTTAAATTAAACTACTAGTATGCACCAACACAGCCTCTGCAGTGTACAGCACGTCTTTAACTGTTGTCGTTTGCAAGTCTATGGAAGTTCGTGTATTGTGAAAAAGGGAAACTCTCCTAACAGTGGGGTCTCCTCTACTTCCTCAAAGCAATAAGCGCGTCCACGGTGGTAATTTAAACGCTAACTGAGAACATCACCTCACGGGTCTGTGTCGCCCTCCCCCACACAAATTACAGTATGATCTTAGAGCAGGAGCGCGCCGCGCACGGGTACGTCTTTAGCCGACGCTACACCACTGACACTCCCTTTAAAACAAGCACGGTGCCCTTTAAACAAACTAACATTAGGCCACTACATACTTTATACCTACAACTGAGACTCAATGGTAAGAAAACCAGCACATAATCCAACTTCGGTGGTGTGATATTATAGAAAACAGTAACATTTCAGTAGCTACCCCAACTGGCTGCAGTAGGAAAGAAACAGTTAAGGACAAAAAGTCGCTCGGAGATGCCCCGAGTCAGTCCGGTAATAGATGGTTATTTACACCGAAAAAAGCTACGACGAAGGGAAATTCAACCCGTAAAATGTGAACTATCTCACTGACAGTTTCCTTACCTACACAGTGAATAAGTTTGTGTCGCCAAGAGTCAAGTTCCTGCCGAAAGCCGCGCCTGTCGATTGTGCATTGCTGCTTTTTGCACAGACTCGCCATTTTCTATTTTCTCTGGCGGCGGGCACCAGCACGCAAAGAGGAAGCGCTTAGCTGTGGTAACGGGCGCGCGCCCGCGGAGATAAGTGAACCAGCAGCACCTTCTCATTAACATAGACATAACACATATTTACATAGTTTTCCTTGGTTACTGTTGACACGATATTGGTATTAGTCATTTTTTATAATATTTGTGCGTATGTGTGCAAGAAGTAGGATATTATAATTGTTTAGTTTTTTGATATAAGAAATAGGAATATTCTTTAGTAAGATAATTTTCCTACAGGAATAAAGAGAGAGAGAAAACAACAAGTTGAGGCAGATGGGGGGCATGCATTTGCTTGAAGATAGAAATGTAAGAATAAGAATAAGCGATTGTACAGTAAGGAAAAAAATACAATATAAACAATACTGTTCTAAAAACAGTGTTAAAAGTATAAAAATAATAATATGTAGCTAAGTAGGTTAATTTAGAGGTATAAAATGAATAAGATGTCTGCTTACAGAGAAGAGCAAACAGTTGTTCTTTGAAATTAGAAAAACAGCACAGGATTGCAGACTTATGAAGGCTTCAGTTTGTTGGGATGCACAATGGCTACAAAATCTTAAAGCTGCTGGGAATAAGGATCTGCAGTAGCACTTGTTTATGCACCGAGGATGTAGCAGTCTGTCACTGAAGGAGGTCTCCAGTTGGGCAACAGCTTCATGTGGGTGGGAGACATCCAGAGGTTTGCTGACTCTGACCCATTCCACTGAGTTGAGGGGTCATCCTAGAAATTCTCATAATGATTTCAAGCACTTATGTATTTTTTTATTTTTTTTCCTGCGGGTCAATAAAGAACATGCCCATTCTACTTATATTATCCCTCGCAGTCAAACAACAGTTGATTATTGTATTCCATCCTGATGCAATAAAATAACCCTCACACTTACACAAACAAATGTACAGATGTGGGGAAAAGTTTATTTTAGAAGTTCTGGTATTTTACAGCGATGTTTTCCAGAAATCTGTTCAACAGCATTGAGGTTTATCAGTGCAGTAGAATACTCACTAAGAATGAACAAAGGGATTCCCCTGTATTCTGGTAAGCACAGAAGAAATCAATGAGCTTAAGAAAAAAATGGCGAAAAGCTCTTACAGTATACAAGTATTCTGCTGCACCATCAGTAAATGTTGCGTTCAGTGACAGTTGGGTTCGTACGCGTTTATCCTCTATAAATTTAAGTAAGGAGAAGCCAGAGTTACATATAAAACAGGTCTCTCTAAATTATTGTTGAAAAATACATAACGAACTTAAAGTATTTAATTTCATATTTTTCACTTCTGATTTTTTTCAAAATATTTTGTGATTTTCTTTACGCATTCAGAGTTTACAGGCAGGACTTGAACGCGCCATCTCTTTTATCAGCCGGTGTTTTCATTTATTTACGCCCCTCCTGTCGTACCCGGTGGTTTCCATGCTTCAGAGAGAGCAGGCTTTGAGTGAAGGTAAATAAAGACCTACCTTTAGGTGCCTAGCCTCCGTGCCTCTTACGGACAGAGACATAGATAGATAGCTGTAAATATGAGCTTCATTACAATTTGAATAGGCGAGGATTTTAGTAAAGACGAGGAGGGCATTTGCAGCAACATGTAGCTACACAGGGATGCATTGATCGAAACAGATTGACAGCTTTAGCTCGATAGTTTTAATATTGCGTGGGAACAATTTTGTCTTTGTGTGATTAATTATTTATCTGATGGCGGCAGCTTGGGTGAAATTACCCTTGACTGTCATCCTGCAAGGCGTTTATTTGTTTTAAAAATGAAATCTCTGTTATAAGAGGTGGATTATGCTGTAATGTGGTTTGCTAACGTCCATTTGTATAGTCACTGTTCTTGTGTGCAGCTTTGCAGCTTTGGAAAAGGGATACCGCCTCAGCGTTGCCTTTACAAAAGCTACTGCTAAGGTGTCTTCATCCTTTTGATATTAGGACTCAGATCAATTTAGTATATATATATATATATATATATATATATATATATATATATATATATATATATATATATATATATATATATATATATATATATATATATATATAGATATATATATATATACTATACTTACCTATGAAGTTTCTCTAAAAACAGTGAAATAGCTCTTAAATGCAGCAAGACTTAATTGAATACAAATTTCACTTTGTCTGTCTGACTCGTCATGTAAAGCTAGATTATTTTTTACAACCGCTTATCTCTCTGTTGACTGAATGTGACAAATAGCAAAAGAGAAAAAAATAATCTTTTTGTTAAGTTCATCTGTACCTTTTCTCTCTGAGAAAATAGTGCCATGAAAAGGTTGAGCCATATCACCCATGTCAAAATACCACTTCTGCGTATGACTATTGTCAGTTTGACCTTTGTTTTTTTTTTAAGAGCTTTGTAAAAAAGAAAACAGACCATTTTGTCCTAAAGAAACAGCAAGGCAAAAAAAAAAAAATTTCATAATAGTTGTACTGTAGTAATCAGTTTTACGGTGCTAAGAAGTAGTTCTTATCCAATGGGGTGCATTTGTATCTTTTAAATAGGAACACCATGACTTTGACCAGAGGATCTTTTACTTATGCCAGCGGAGAGGAGTACCACGGCGAGTGGAAAGAAGGTGAAACAATCCCTTCTCACAGTCCTGCAGAAATGCAACATGAAACCTACTTTCTTAACAAAACTGAAATTTGTCGGCTGGTGTTAACTATAGAACTTTAGAAAGTGTTTATTTACATGTTATTACAAATGACCATCCTCAGCTTTTAGTATTACTAATAAACTGGCTAATTGAGCAGAATACTATACCTTTTTTAATTGGCATTTTGCTGTTTATCGTGCAAAACAAAAATAATACATTGATGTTAGCTGGTTTATCTGTCAGCTAACTGACTGATAAACTCATCACCAGATGCAAACAGAAGACATAGTTTGCCGCTTGTAGTTTTGAAACAGTGTTACCTTGAAAAGAAAGAAAATTGCTACAATATTTTCAAAGTTCCACATTTTCTTCTGTAATTAAGAGTAGCAGTTTGTGGAGGGTCAGTAATGCATTACTTTGTGCTCTATACAGCTACAGGAACAGTGTGGTGGAAAATGTATCATTTTTGAAACTGTTGCTTCCTACAAGCCTTATGGAGTAACTGGCTGCAGAACTTTGTCCTAAAACACTTGACCAGACCCATGTAGTAGTTTTCTAGGTCTTTTAAACTTAAGCAACACTCTGGTTCTTTTTCAGGCTTAACGCTTTTAATTTTGTCAGTTTTCACACCTGGGGAAGATGATGATGACACTCACATGCTTAAAGCCTCTCGCATGCACATCCACTTATAGGTTCAAGCTATTTATATAAATCCCAGTTAGCTGCCATTGGTCACCCTGATTGTAAGCAAATCCTCTTTGCACCTGACTATAGACTGGGAGTCTTTGGGCATTTGAAGAGAGTCCTAAAAAGAAAGCCAGTCAATTAATTTACACATACACATTTTCTTCTGCTTTTTTCTTTTAGCTCTGTTTTTTAAGGAGTAAGAATTCTCATCTTTTTACACCAGCTTCAGTTTACCTATTAAATTTAATGTTGCAGTTGTAGCCAAGTTGTAAATGATTCATTACTGAATCACTAAGTGGAAGTAAACTCCATTACTTGTGTCCTAGCAGGGGTCCTTCGGTGGGAATCAGTGCAAGCATGCAGGATTAGACTGCAATAAATCCCACCTACACCGTCAGCAGATGGGACTCCTAATTTAGTTGTAAACCTTTATCTCACAGGAGGTGGGAAAAGGTTGTTTATATCAAGAAATAAAATTGCACCAAAATTGAAGAAAAAATAAAAGTTCCCTTTCTTTACTTCAAACTTATTTTAATAAAACACATAAACACATTTAGTGAATACTGCCCTGCTTTGTGTGACTTCATTTGAGTATAAGTACAGCTTTTCTGTGAACTCTTCAAAGGTCATAGCATCATCATGAAGACCAAGACCATGACTTGGAGCAGTGATCAAGTCGGCTGTAAAAAGTATTTACTCAAGAGAGACTTAATTCATACACACCACACACTTTACAGATCACATGGGAATGTAAACTGATCTGTAAACTGTTACTTTCCTTTCATGTCACAAGTACGCTCTGCTTTGTGTTGGTCCATTACATAAAATACCAATAAAACGTAATTGTAGCAGCAAACTGTGTCTCATTGATAGCTGTTTCAGTAATTAAGCAGCATATTGTTTATTATTCTAGGTCGGCGACATGGCCTTGGCCAGCTTAAATTTCAGGATGGAACATGCTACACTGGCCAGTTTGAGAATGGACTCTTTCACGGTTCTGGTGTGCTGCTTTTTACAGACGGATCCAGGTGTGTAGAGAAATGATAGTTAAACCCTCACAAAGGTTACAAAGGCCAACCTGGTCAAATTTGTTTTGTCATGACAGGTACGAAGGAGAATTTGCTCACGGAAAGTTTCAAGGTTCAGGAGTCTTTAGTCGATTCGATGGCATGAAGTTTGAAGGAGAATTCAAAGATGGCCGTGTTGAAGGATATGGTGAGGATATAACAGCGCTTTAACAGCTAATCGATTGGAATGTCAATATTGTGTGTGCCTGTGGTTGGTTATAGTCCGGTGTATCTGTGTGTGCAGGGCTATTGACGTTCCCTGATGGAACTCATGGTGCTCCACGAAATGAGGGCTTGTTTCAAAACCACAAGCTGCAGAAAAGGGAGAAGTGTCCTGGAGTGGTGCAGCGTGCTCAAGCCTCAGCCTCCAGCGCTCACAGCCTGGCGTTATGACTGCCTTAGACCATAAAGGTGTTAGGACTAAACTTTCAGCACCTTCCAGATGGGCCTTAAGGGTGAACACTCTCTTTCACAACCTCTCTTTGTTTTTGTTTTTTTACCATTTCTTTGTATGCTTGTCCACACTTAAAGTGACTTAAGGGAAATGCATTTGAACATTTTTGGATGACTTTCTATGAAATGAAGAACTTCATGAAGCACACCTTTAACTTGATGAGTAAGCAGGGAAAGCTGCTTCCGCTCTCATACTGACATCAGACCATAAAATGTGTCTGTTTCTTTCTATAGCCGATCATTTTGCTGCTGATTAGAGAAATTACTTTTTAAAAAAACTGTTCATTTTAGAATAGCTTAAAATTTAGTAAAAAAAAAAATAGGAAAACTCATAGCTGCATGTATGTTAAAGAAAGAATGTACATATTTAACTATTCACATTTGCCTTAAAGATATTTTCACACAATCACATGCTTGGGGGTGTTCATACAATAATCAGATGATGAACAACACCCTCTCCTCACATTCTCACTGCATGACTTGCCTTGAGGTATCTGTCCGTTTAAGGAGTAGAAAGCCTGATTATGAATGGTTTTAGCTCTGTCATTTGCAAGTCTTCTTCTTGATGATTATTATTGTTGGGAAAGACGATGACCATGACTCAACATTTATACATGTTAGAATCATTCAGTAGAGCTTAGAGGTTCACATACGGTCATCATCAGCATGAATTCAGGGTCGTATGATCGTCCAACAAACAATTTCAATGAATTTCAGAAACCAGAGTTGGATGAAGAATTTTGAATTTATTGCTGTGTGTTTTCTCTGCTGAAAACAGAATAAAACTAATACACACAGGCTCAAACATACATTTACCCCATTAATATTTACTCAGCTGTATCCCAGTTTGTCACACGGGAAACACATGCATATTTTTTTTTCCGATCAGCAAACTCTTGGTGCAATTCTGGCTGGATGTTTGACTCCTCCCATCAAACATGCTAGAGTTTATTTAAATCATGTGGTTTTCTGTCAACCACTCTGTACTCAGAGTAGATGGATTTTTGTGAAACCTGCTTTATTAGTTTCCAAAGCCAATTTTTATTTTTTTTAAATTTGAAATCAAAACAAAAATGCATAAAGCAGGTGAACATTTAGCTTTTGAATCAGTCCCTATTTTGTAATGACAATTTGTAAGCTTCTCTGCAACTTGTTGAAAAATTTTCCAAATATTAGTGGGATTATATGTATGTTTTTAATCATGTAGAGAAAATTTACATTAAATTCAAACTTGCCCAACAAGTTCTTGTTTTAAAATTCATTGTCGTCGTCTGTTGTGTCATTGTATTGTTGCAACTAGGTGTGTCGTGATGACAAATTTTGCTAGATGATAAATAGTCCCAGAAGTTATTACGATAAATGGTAATGGTAATATTATCATTGCAAAAAAGTAATAAAGTACTTTATTACTTTATTACTCAAGCCTAATAAAGTACTTTATTACAAATACTTGTAATAAAGTATTTTCACTTTATTACAAGAGATAAAGTGAGAATACCATAAAAATGCAAGAGCACATTCTCAAAGATCAACAAACTTAAAATTTTAATAAACACAGGAATTCAAAGACATTTTAAATATTGAAAATAAATAAACAAGCAACGGAAACAACAAATTAAATTATTTATGAAGTCTCTCTAAAAATGGGGCCTGTTTGAGATCCATGCAGCAGGCTGGAGATTTTTGTCATCCAGTTTTTGGTAAAAAGTGAGCGAGAAAAGAGAAAACAATAAATCATGCAAATGGAAATGATTGAGTTTGTTTTCATTTATCTTGGGATTATTTGATTTATTGCTTATTGCGACAGGCCTAGTTGCAACATGGACAGAGAACGGCTCTGCTGCATCATTAAAAGTCCAACAATTAATCTGATGTTCATTCTGATAGTGACTGAATGTAAATTTCTAACCAGCACAATTTCTCACTTGTGTTGGATCTATGGACCTAGATAATTTAGGCAGCTAAATAAAAAAAAAATGTATGTACTTCTTTATTAAAGTGTGCAAGGTGTATAAATAGTAATTGTATCTAGCTGTATCAATTTTAATTTTAAGCATTCTGGACTGGTGGAAAATTGTGTTTTCATCATGTTTGATATTTTGACACATGATTTATTACAGCTGATCACAGCTATTATGTGTTCTGTATACTTGAATGTTTAACAGGCCTTACAACACATCAGTAGACATTATTTATTCTAGCGTTGCCTCCAAACCCTCAACCAAAGACAATCACGTCATATAAGAAGGATGAAAACCTGAAATGGTCAGTAGTGCAAACAATCAGGCCTTAGAGTTGGATAGTAAAGACAAATCAATGAGGAGAATTTAAACTGGAATTTAAGTGTGAACAAAAAAATGACCCGTTGATTAAACAAGGAAGTATTTGGTTTCAGTTATTTCTGAAGTCGAATTAGAAAGATTTACATTTTCACTGCTACACTCTGTGAAAAAAGAATACTTCAAGAGTCAAGCCCTACAGCTTGGTTTAATGTATTATGACAACTTTTAAAATTGAAAAGGAGACTTAGAAACAGATACTCTGACTTGTTTTGGTATCAATAACACTATTTTAGTGCACATTTAAAGTATGCTGCATGTGTAAATGCACTTGTTCCCTCACCAAGTGATCTCACAAGAGTCATGCTTCCATTTCCACCTGGAAACAAATGGTGCTTTACAAATGTGCCTGTCCACAATTTGATTTGCCTGGTAAAATAAAAAATATCTTGTTGCCATGGTGTTACCTTTTTGAGGATTGTTACCATGTGGTCTTTAAATAAAGCATCCACTGATTTCGTGGAATTCGTCTGATCATGTATCATGGAGGCGTATCTAATAAAAGGGTGTATTGTAAAAAGAAAAACATTTTCTCAGCGAGTTTTTGATCTTTGTTCCAGAAAGCAACAAAACATCAATTATCGGTCAGTGCTGAGCTCAAGCGCAGGCGCTGGATTATGAAGTAGGGACTGAAAAACAACTAAATGTTTCATTGATAAACAGGTTCCTCTGAACTTTGGCTGCATCGCAGTGAGACAATTTCCCCATCCCCCATCGCAATAAAATCAGCTCACAGCAGCACGCAGCTAATACGACACATGAATTGCAAGGGAGAAACCTAAAAATGTCAAGCACTTAGGAGCTGTGTACACAAGAATGAATTTTTGTCAGGTGCTTTTCTTCGCTAATGTGTCGTTGGGTCTCAGTTTTAGAGTTATATAGACTGGAAGAACTATCTGATTCCTAACCCTGTGTTGTGGGTGGTTTGTGTTCCCTCGCTCTCTCCCTGACAGTTAGAGCAGCCTCGTCTGGAACAGGAAATACTGCGTGGGGCTGATAATGAAAATGAATAGTTTGCACACATCACATAGAGCCGTGGTTAAAATAAGCCTCTCTTTCAACGGCAGGTTTGGTTCCTTTTGGTGTCAGAATGAAATAAAAATGATCTAGGCGTATTTATTTATTAATATTACTTTAAACAAAAGTAATATTTTCTTTCTATTGCTTTATTATCTGTTGATAGGTAGTTCTTGGTATTTATCAGAACAAACTTTTAGGTGACAATGTAAGAAATATCACATTTAAATCTTTCAAGGGTATGAGCAATGTATCAAGTAGACCAGCTCCAATGTTTCAGTTCTTGTAGGTTTTCCATTGTCTTGCCCATGTAATTATAGTTAATTTATCAACATTTAGTTATATGGTAGGACAGAGGTACAAGACACGGTACACTGGATCTTTCTTGGAACTTTGGAAATTTTTATGGGCCTTGTGCCACTTGGGTAGACCATGGGGAAGACAAAAACTCACTTCTGAGACATTTTATACCTTTTGGCATGAAAACCAGAATGAGCAAGAGAGAAATGTGGGGGAGCGAGATGCCTGCCTTTTCTTTAGCTTTGTCTGTGACACAATCTTGGATAAGTAGAAGACAGTGGTTAAGGAATAAAAGAGGCAATATTGAAGTTTACAGAAACTTTAATGTTTCTGTACCTGCTCTTTGAATGTTGTCACCAATAGACTTTTAGCAGTTGGTCATAATAACTCCACCCAATTGGGCTGACAAGATGCCCTAAAGGATCAAAGGCGCACAAGTCTTTCAAAATTGGGGAAACCCTTTGAGGGATTTGGTCAAACCACTAAGAAATATCTAAAAACACAAAACTCAATCAAATAAGCATCAAAGCAAATAAGGCACAAGAACAAAGTGGCTTGAGAAACACAACTTCCCATTGCATTTCAATAAAGAAAAACTCTCTCAGACAAAGATTGGTATGCCCCAAACAGTCACACTTTTTACTGTGGATTATACAGGGGAATTGCCCATGAAGAGTGTCACACAAGCACCATGTGAAATTGTAGAACTTAACATTGGCTAAACAAACAAGCAAGACACAGACAACACAGATTCAAGTTTCCACCCACACCTCATCAATTACACTTTTCGAAAGACGAAAAACCTGCAGCAAGTGTGACAAAAAAAGAAAGAAAAAAAGTAAAAAATCTGTGAGGGGTGAACACTTTTTTTCCAGCACCATACTTAATCACACTTTTCATCTCTCTTCTTCCCCTTTGTTATGTTTAAATACTTTATTTTATTGGATAAATAGCTGATGGCACACACGCGCGCGCATCCTCCCCCCCTCCACACACACACACACGCACGCACACACGCACGCACACACACACACACACACACACGCATGCACACACACGCCTATTCACATTTAAATATTGAATTTTATTGGATGAATAGCTGATGACACACATGCATGCTTATTCATCCCCTTTCCAGCTGGAGTGTGACTGACATATCAATGGTTAACCAGGGGTATTGAGGGAAGAGGCAGAGTTCAGTCAGGTAAAAGAGGAACTTCAGCCATTTTGTCCGGACACTCTTCTGCTTATTTCTCAGCAATGGAAGAAGAAAGTTAAAAATCAGCTGGCAACTCTTCGAGAAAAGCTGTAAGTTGCTCTCTGTTCTCATGTGTTTATAAAACTCATTCTTGTCTCAGGCAGCGTCAAGCTCATATTTGACTATAAAATAGGTAACACTCTCCCTGTCGTACATGGATCATAGTGACTCTTTTCACAGAGCTGGTCTCAAAAGTAGAGATAAGTTATTCCTTAATATTATGTTTGATGATTGAGGGCACTTTAGTCGGCATTATACATTGTGTGTGTTCAAGGTGGAAGAAACAGTGCGATGGTGACGCTGAACCGTCTGAGTGTAGAAGATCCAGACGATGGTGCTCCACTGCTGCCTGTGGCTGCAGAGACAACAACACCAGCAACTGTGGGTCACAAACAACAAGACATATTAAAAACGGAGTCCAGGGAGTTTTTCCTTAGCAGGTATCAGTCCTCCAAAGAAGAAAACAGGTTATGTTCAAAACTATGACAGAGCACTCCGGACCCACTCTATTTAAATAATATTAAAAACAATCTAATGTTGCTCAAATTCTCTACAGTAATTTTTTTTTTTTTTTAAAGCAATTATGTTGATGAGTGTGATTATTATTTGCCTGAAGGGTTTCAGGGTCGACTGAAGCCCACGGACTGTTGAATAAATTTTATATACAGCAATATAACAACCAACAGTCAAACATAAAGACAAGTACTATCATACTTCTATATTCCAATACCTGAGTTAATGTAGAAGAATGAAAACTTCCTGTACCTTACTCCTGACTAATCTGACATAATGTAAGAAAACATAAATGGGACAAAGCAAATTTGTTTAACAAATTGAAAATGACTTTGCTTGTGGTCTTCAGCATGTGAGCTGTGGAGGTGTGGCTGTGATCATGGTTGTGATACTCTGAGAAAGTTAGTGAGGGCTTTCATTTCTCAATCTGGAAAAACTCAGTTTTAGAAAGGTGAGCCACCCATTAAATTTTAAGCATGCTTTTAATAAACACATAACAGTGCCTCTGTAAAGCCTTTTGTAATTTTTATTATAATACACCTATGCAAAGTGTGTAGGTTGCACATCACACACAAATGACTGAGTGGACTGAAAATGGCATGCAGTTATGAAAAGTGTGGCATGCATTTGTTTTCAGATTTGCTTACCCTGACACCTCTAAATTAAATCAAATTAATACATTTGTTTGTAAATAGACTCCTATTGCATGTGATTTCATCTGAGACCAAACTTTAACATTTCAGAAAACAAGCCAAACTTTGTGGCTGAAAGCCAACACTGCTTTTCACTCTGAACTCACCATTCCCATGGTGCTATGTGTTAGTGGCAGCATCAAGTTGTTTAGATGTTTTTGTTGAACAGGAAATAAGAAATATATCTAAATTAATGGTCACAGAAGAGTAGAATTTGACAACAAAGTTTCTCTTCAAATGGGATTATAATCTGAAACATAAAGCCAGAACTGACAAGAATGGTTTCAAACAAAGTGCACTCGTGTTAGAATGGCCCAGTCAAAGCCCCGAATCAGTCAAAGCTAAATCTCATTTAGCCTCGAATCTTTTGGTCTATCTCATAAAATTCATTGAAGGTTATAATGTGATAAAATGTCCAAAACATTGAGGGTCAAATATTTTTGCAAGTATCTCTAATTAAAGAGAAACAAATTCTCAACCTGTAATTTGAACAGATGCACTTATTGTTGTCATACTAGCTGACATGGCAACTCAGATATGACATCTGCAGATGGAAGAACATGGCTGCCCTTTACATTTTTGCTATTATTCATGGCCCATTTTGTCCTTTTGTCTTCTGAACAGGAAGGAGAATCTTGCCACTAGTCTGATCTTGCTGATCGGATGCTACTTGGCGATTCTGATTCCTGCATATTTCCCCTTAAATAATGTGTCGTCAGACAGCGATGACTACCAGTATCCCAAAGATTTGGTAAAGCTGCATGTTATAGCATATTAGCAAGATCTTTGTTAAATTTACTAAAGAAGTTATTTTACTGCGCCCTCTTCTCCTCAGGCCTTACTAAATCGGTCGGCCCTCCTGCTTTTACGACCATGCCAGCCTCACTGGGGTCTGGACCACCTCAAGTCGCTGTCCTGTTCTGAAGGCCTTCTGGACATCCCAGTGTTTGTTCAACAGGACCAACCCAAGGCATGGAATCTGACCCCTCCTCTGGGGCTCCAAGGGAGTGAAGAGCATTTGGCTCTGGCCCTTGCCGCTATGCCTCAGCCTGGTCTGCCTCCATCTTTGAGTAAAGAAGACAGGTGCAAGCGATGTGTGGTGGTGGGAAATGGAGGCATTCTTCACGGGAGCCATCTTGGATCTCACATAGATCAGTATGATGTCATTATCAGGTATGTGGTTCAAATTTGTCCCATTTTTTAATTGCTACTAAGGGTCATACAATTATTTCAAGAACCTCCAATGACCCTTGACCTACGCATACCTCTTGCAAATTTAGGTTTTAAGTACTCTTTTCATTTTACAAATTTCTCTGAAGTAGAAGTAATAGTTAAATTTTGTATTTTCCCTAATTACATTTTTTGTTGAATTCCACTGACCACACTAAACCCTTCCTTGAATTTGTTGGAGCAAAGTCCTGTTTTGATGCAACTCTTGAAATTTTGGGGGTTTAATGCCTGTTTCCAGGATGAATAATGCTCCCGTCCCTGGATTTGAGAGAGACGCTGGGTCACTCACCACCATCCGCTTGATGTACCCAGAGGCAGCACCTCACTCGGCCGATGAGTACAAAAAGACCTCCATGGTCGCTCTGGTGGCTTTTAAAAGCCTGGACTTGGACTGGCTGACTTCTATAATAACCAAGCAGCCTCTGGTTAGCCCACATCTGAATACTCTCTATACTGAACAAGTGCCTCATTAGTTCAACGTAAAATTTTGTCATCCTGCTTGTCATCTATAGAGCTTCTGGTCCAAAATGTGGTTCTGGAGGGAGGTAGTTGAAGATATTCCGCTGAAACCCGAGAGCTTCAAGATTCTCCATCCAGAGATCATTCACAAGACAGGGCAGGTCATACAGAGATATGCCCAGAAACAGGGAAATGTAAGTTCCTAAATGATTTGTCTATTTCTTTACATAAAAGTGTGATACATACGCATTTGTTCAATTTATTGTATTGCTTCCAATAACAACTGCTTTGAACCAGAACCAAAAAAAAATATATTTTGATGGGCCATCCAAGAAGCTGATTGAAAGATGAGCAACATTTATTTTCAGAGAAGCCATTTTGTACTACCACGTTGCTACCATGTGAAAGAATTTCTCTCAAATGATCAGTGAAGTTTGAGATCTTGTTTTGCTTCACGAAATAAATCAAAGGTCATTTTCTGTTCTGAACAAAGATGGTGCCAACATTGGGTGCCAGTGCCGTGGTGATGGCTCTGCAGATGTGTGACCATGTGAGCCTCGCAGGGTTTGGTTATGACATGCAACACCCAGAGGCCAGGCTCCACTACTACGAGGCAATACGCATGGGTGCCATGAAAGCTCAAGTAAGTTTACACTGACATAAGATTGTGGGCAAACATGCTGATTCCACAGAAAGATATGTAAAAAGCCTGGGGATAAATTTGTCCTTCATTCCACCCGGGAAAGTTCACTTATTCGTTGCAGAAAAATTCAGTGTCGACAAAACGTGAAAAAAATTACTGGAAGAAAGATTATTAGTGCCCCTGCTGGGGATAGACTGTTCATACTACGACAAATTATTACGTTTTCACCTGCAACATTTCACATGGCTTTCAAAGACATGGCTTATTTACACATAATCAAAAATCAAAGAGCCTCACAGATTTTCAAGAGCATTTAGAGGTGAGATGGTCGTGCAAGTTTTTTTTTCTAACAAGACTTATGCTTAGAAAAGAGTCTGCTGCAACACAGCACCTACACCTTACATAACAGTTTCCACAGATGCTTTTCTGCTTATTCATCATTAGTTTCAGAACAAGATATGTTTCACAAACTAGAAATGTTCTTAAATTCTCAAGAACTTCAAAAAGTAAAGTGATATTTTAAAAACTGCCCATGTCTAAAAAGTATTTTTAGGTGTTTTTGTAGGTACCAATTATTGAGAGATGATTTTGTCAACGATCATTTCTTCAAATGGAATTTCTTCCCCCCACTAAATAAAAGGCCTCAAATGACGGCAGTGTGAGATTATACAAATGCGATGGATTTACTATTCAAGGATTTTTACACATCTTTACCAGAATCCCTAAGACATTTGTCCAAATCCACCCCGTTAGGCTTACTGACCACAGAATTTAGGTTCTGTCCACAATGACATTTATTTAAAATCTTCCAGGTGGTGCACGACGTCAGTGCTGAGAAACTCTTCCTGAGGGACCTGGTGGCTTCAGGAGCCGTGACCGACCTCACAGGAGCTCTTTGAGTTTTTCTTAAATCTGTATGCACTCCCCCTACTGGTTGGGAGTTTGTTTCCTCTATTGTAAGCTGTGCACAACGCACTCCACACTGCAAAAATGACCTTTGAAATGCTCCCAGTGTTTAATATCCCAGTAAAATGCTCCCAGTCTCTACACAACTAACTTGTCAAAGGAATGATTTTTAGCAGTTAATTTGAGAACAGTATTAATTATACAGATGATATTTAGAAAAAGACTGTACTGTGTTATCTCCTGAATGTTTTATTTGTATTCTGTTTTATGTTTTAATTTTTTTGATAAAAACTCAATAAAATAGAGAATACACCTATGCTGCTGCTAGTTGTATTTCTCTATAGGAAAAAAAATCCCTCTAAACTGCTTCTTGTGCACTTTGTGTAAAACTCAGGAAGAATCCCTAAACAATGCCAATTAAAGCCAATTACTACAATCTCGTATTCATGACACAGAAGCAAGCAAAACAATGTTTAAATTATTCATAAGGAAAAATATTCAGCAACTACTTGTTGGATTTTTTTATTTATATAAGTCACACTGAAGGTACAGTATTTACATTTGTAAAATACAAATACTGTAAAATTTAAAAGGGTGAAAAAAATTACAGTGTTTATATGTACATGACTAATCAATAGGAAAATAATTTTCAAGAATGCAAATTTGATGGGGTCGATTAGTCACAGGGATTGCCTTTGCTAAGTGAAAAAGTGCTTCTAATAAATTATTTGGAGAACTTCAAACACAAAATACCAAAAAGCAAAAAAAAAAAAAACAACTGGAGGATGGGAATGAGGGTAAACAAAGCAACTAGCTTTTCCAGGTTTACAGCCATTCGCCTGCTTCACTGTTTTATGTTGGGATTGTAGCACCACTCCAGATATGTGGGTCCTGCTTTTCCTCCTGATGGAACAATGGATTGAAACCGTTCTCTCGAAGTTTGAGTGTGACGATCTTTCTACAGCAGCGGATTGCGTGAGGGCTCCCACAGTTTGCTTGCGAGTTGCCTGCAGTGCTGGAGGATGATCTCTGTGGGGATGACCCCCAGGTGGACAGTCAGCAGCTCATAGCACTTCACATTCTCCCCCTTGTGGCTTTTGCTGTAGTACCTCAGCAGCCTACTGTGAAAAATATGACTTCTGTCAATACAGAGCAAAGGCCACTTGAGTTATCCTTACATTTCAAGGTAAGGTTGTTTACTTGTAGTAGTCATAGGCGAGCATCCCAATGGGTGGTGAGTCATCAGCCAGCACTGGTATGTCCACTGGCTCTAACTTGTATCCCTGATGAAGAATATAGAGAGTTTGTAGCATAATGCTAATGCGTACACAAGTTGGCAAAAATGTGGAAACATTTAATAGACTTAATTGTTTGTTGCACAGAAAAAAAAGATGAATCCATCTTTAAACTGAGTCCAATGTTCTGGGAGGTAGGAGGGGGTAACTTACTGTTTCATTCTCAAACCAGAGGAAGTAGCAGAAATAGAAATCTCCGTCACGGAGTGTGACAGTGGAATAACCCTTCTGCAGATAGCGGCGGGTTGTCCTGACCAAGGCCCATACCTTCAGTTCAAGGTCAAAAAATAGACAGAAGTGAAAAAGAAAGTAATTGTGGTTACTGCACAGGCAAAGTAATTCTGCTTTTCACAAAGGCAAGAGAAAGAAGACTATGTTCCATCAGTCAAAGGATAACAAGAAAATCTGCAAACACTTCTTTCTGATTTCACTACTTTAACATTAGTGTGCGTTTAGTTCATAGCAGCGCTGTTATTAGTCTTTTTATTGAATATAAAACTATGAAAACATTTTGTGAATCTGTTGCCAGTGTAAAGAGTTTTTTTTTTTTTTGTAAAAGGACTGTTAAGATTTTTACTTTTTAAGTCCATTGCTCTAAATGACCATAGTGTCTTTTCATTCTAAAACACTCACGTAGTAAAATAAAGCAGACCTTGTTTTTAATATAATTAGCCACAGGTCCCTTCCCCAGCTCCGACGTAGTGCGCTCTGTGATGCTGAGTGACGGAGCAATCATTTGACCAGTTGCTCGGTCCACGCAGATAAAATGGACGAGTCCTGGGAAATCCTCCAGATAAGTGAGATCAGCTTAGTCAAGATCCACATTTTTAAAAAAGATCTTCAGATCAAAAGGCAGGGCCGGAGTTTAGCCAGGTTTTACCAGGGTGGTAGTCCAGAAATTAGCCCTGAGGCTCTGGGAAATCTACAATTATTTAGTCTTTCTTTTGGTTTTTAAATAAACTGAAAAAATATATCAAGAATTCTTTTATATTTATGATCACTTAAAAATATAAAATTGTAAAATGCTCACGATAAAGAAACTGGGAAAGCAGAAACAAAGGACATAAGAGAAGGAAAGTAAGAAAATGTGAGGCATAATAAAGGACATAAAGGAAGGAGAAAAGGTATAACAATCAAGAAAGGAACGAATGACACATGGAAAGGAAGGATACGGGAAATTATACAAGGAAGAAAATAAAGGCCCCAGATTAGAAAGCCACGACTTATAGATAAAATAAACAAGTTATAGGATAAAAACAAAGCAATACAAAAATTAAAACTTAGCTTTTCCAGATTTTGAAAAGAATGAAATCAACTCATTTTCCCAAACCAAATAGAAAGCCCATATGACAGTGAGATCTTTTAATTTACTGGATTTTTGTGTTGATAACCAACAGGAAACTACTTGAACACTATCATGTCACAAAGTCCCATATCTAACTTTACCCTGGACTCCACATAGATTGATTGTAACAAGGTTCCAACCTTAACACATCACACAGGCCTGGGACAGAAATAACATTTTCACATTTAAGATAGAACAAAGACACAAAATGGTTTGGAAAAAACTTAATTCTCATGTGCTCATTACCTAAAATGTTTCTCAATATGATGTGCACATAACCATCAAAAAACAACAATGGGGAAAGGTAACATTTGAAAAAAAAAGAAAGAAAGAAAAAAAGGATATGACACCATGGTTATGTTCCTTTTGCTTTTGACCAACAGGAAGTCCTTCCAGTCCACCAGTTTCTCTCTAGGGGAAGAAGAGTGTCAATACATGAGACGAACTAAAAGAAAGCCTGAACTGCCTTTGTGCCTTTAGGAAGGTGCAAAAGGGCAACATTATAAAGTTTATTAAAAGCACATAGAGTGCTGAGACAAAAAATGAAGACGTTTCAGTGGGCTTAGACTCACCGAACCATAGCCTGGGCTCGTTCCTGCAGACCAGCAGAGAGACGATGAGTAACATCAGCAGACAAAGAATCAGTCAGGAAACACTGTTTGTATATTCCACATAACTGGGTCTTCATGTTCTTACACCACGGGATGAGACTTAAATTTTTAAAAAAAAGTAATGAAAAACGTTAAAAGGAACTTCAGGCACTTTTGCTTTAATGACATTTGGCCACCAGAGGGCAGTAGAGGACTTACTCTTTGTTGAATCCAGAACCTGCTCTGGAAAAGGCTCGGGTCTTGAACTCTGCCCAGACATTTTGTAACTGTGCAAACTGGGAGAGAATTAGAAAATGTTCTTGTTTGAGCTCAACTCATGAAAACGGAAGACTTAAATGTGATTCTTTTAAATAAGAATAAGAAATCTCGGGAGGTTTTTTTGAGTTCAGATTATGACAACTAAACAAATGAAATGTTCCATTGTAATTCAGAAGGTCGTACAATGAAATGACAGGGTCTGAAACTGGTAACATCCACCTGTAAGTCATGGGGCTCCAAAGATTTGATGAATTTGTCCATTTTGGAGCGGATGTCCTGCATATTCAGAGGACTTCTGGCTGAAGCGGGACCGCCATGGCCTTCGTGTAAACGTTTCTCCAGCTTCTCAAAGTCCTCCAAGTACTTGTACACCGAGATGGCCAGAGCACTGGAGGAAATCTGACATGGGTGACAGAATGTCCTTAGACATACAGTGCCTTTCAGAAATAATCTTACCTTTTGAACTTTTGTTCCCATTTTCTCATAATATATAATTAAGCTTAAGAAAAACATTACCAGTGCTGAAATTCCAAAAACATATAGCTATTTACTCTAACATCCCTAAATAATATTCAGTGCAATATTTCTCTCCAGGTGTGCAAAGATACCAGAGACATACTAACAAAAACTTCCAGCTGTAATAGCATTGAAATGTAGTCTAGGAAGTACTGACTCAGAGTGTCTGAATAAAAATGCCAAACTTTTTTGTGTAAAAAAAACTGAAGAGGGACCCTGTATTTTATAAATATGAACAACCTAGTGTTGCTAAATTTCAAAGAAATACTTAAAAAATTAAAGAGTATTTCAAAGGCACTGCGGTGTTAATTGTGTACTATGTCTGTTAAACATCTATCTACAATGTTTAACAGGCATCTTTGCTGCAACTAAAGAGAAACAGGCTTTGTTTTAATGGAACCACAAACCTTGGTGAGCAGCACGAGTGTGATGCCTGGCCACAGCGAGAGGCAGTACATGGAGTGAGGCATCATGGGATACAACCCATCTTTGTGCGATACCTCGAGAAAAACTCTTCGAGGGCTGGCAGGGTCCGGTGGGTTAATTTCCAGAGTGTGCAAGCTGTCCTCTGCCATCTAAAGACATGAATGCAGATACAAGTGTGTCACTTTTAATTCCAATCTTTGTGTCTCGTCGAGAAAAATATTCTGACCTGGATATCTGGGTCCACAAACTCAAACACAGGAGTTTCTCCTCGGCCAGCTTTCTCTAGTAAAACCAAAACAAAGTCAGTCCTCAAGATGGAAGCGAAAAATTTAGCACAAATAAAATGACTTTACTCAATAACTCACCTGAACTGCTGGAGCTTCTACTGGAGGGGGAAGGTTCTGGTGTATAAAAACTTTCAGGACCAGAACCGGATGTGCTCTCAGCATCCTTCACAGAGAAACAGAAAATGGTGAAGAAAAAATGAAAACAGCAGAAACAAGCAGCTGTTTGAGAAGTTGTGGGCCGTTCGATACCTCCGGACTCATGTCGTCCAGGTCTACATTGCTGGGATACATATTTTGTGCCATGACGATGAGGGCCAGCAGGTCTGAGGGGGAGAGGATGCTCGCATTGCGGCTGCAGTGAGAGAAGCGGAAGGTTGGCAAATATGTAAACAAATCAAAATGGAAATATGAAACGCAATAAACGCAAGTCGGCAGCAGTAAATTGCACAGGGTATGCAATACAAAAAAATGAAAGCATGAACCTGGAGTAGAATGCGAGCAGCTTGGTGTGAACGAGGACGAAGGCGTGCAGAACCTCCTCTCCCGCTCGCTCCACACTGCTGTTGAGCTGCTGGACGAGGCGGCGCTCCAGGAACTCTATGCACAGCTCACAGAGCTGCGGGTGAATCAGCCGCTCCACTGCCTGAGAGAAAAACAACAAAAAAAAAAACTGTTAGGTGAAGTTAAGTTTTCTTCTTCACAAACAAAAACAAAAAGGACAACTTTGACTCCAAAATATTACCAGCATTTATGTAGATAATCATATGTCGGAGATTATTTTTAGTGAGAAGTTAATACATAAGTTACAGGGAAAAAAAGCATTTAATGACTTGTGAGAAAGATAGGCTTTTATAGGTTGTTTAAGCCTTCACTGTATTACAGTGGCCAGTTCAACTTATTGTAATAACTGTCTATTATTTATTCGTCTGGATTTTGTTTTTATTTATTGTTTATGTTGATTAATATCATCACCAATTTTAGATCTTATATTATTTGTCTTTCCTTAACATTTTTTAAATCCTAGAACAGATTACATAAAAAATAAAACATGGTGGAGGTAGTATAATGGTGAAGTTTACGTTCTATTAGCGGGAAAAATTAATTGCCATTTCAAATGACATTTTACTAATTTGTATACTTTAATTTTATTTTTTCCATCTAATTTAATCCACCAAAATTATGAAGTGAAGATGTATAGAAAAGCAATTGAAATTACAGAGTAGTTTTTAAATCTTTTAGAAAGGTGGAGTAATAATCCTGACTTCGATCAACAGAAATATTCTGTAAAGAGAAGAAATAAGTATGAAACAATGAAAAATATATTTTCTAGTTTAAGATCGGGGTGAAAACTAAAGATGTTTCATCTAAATGAAATTCTGACATGTTTGCTGTTTAAAGTAATGTAAAAAGAAAAATATGCAAATAAATAAATAAGAAACATTTGAGGTGAGGGCAAACGCACTTTCTTTTAGAAATGACTGAATTGAAAGAATCCTGGATTTGCTCCAGCCAGTAGAAACCTTTATTTACTAATCAGGCCGACTGCTCAGACAGGTCTGATCAAGGCTTAGCTTAGCTGCATTCACAATGGCAAAAAATCCACATTCCAGGTCTGAAGTTATGTTTCGTTTATCCCCTTCTGGCCCCCGGTACTTAAGAAGCAAAAAGCGTTCCACCTCCACTAAGAAGCTCTGGTCGTTCTCCCGGAGGAGGCTGTAGGTCTCCAGCAGGCTCTGCAGATACTTCCAGAGCCTCGCTCTCTGCTCCGTGTCCTGAGGCCGCAGTCTGAAGGGGAACCAAACGGATGAGGCGTCGGCCACACAGCCACCCTAACGCAGTCCAGAACACACATGAGAAAGCTGGACGTTCTTACTCTTTCCTCAGGAGGTTCCCACTGAGCGTGACCATGCCGAACATGACCTCCACCATCTTTTTCAGCACGTACAATTTTCTCCTCAGGTCGTCCTCCTTTTCTTCGCCGTCCCCGTTCACAGCGATGTAGAGACACTCGTCAAACTGGAGGAGCACATCGCAGCACAATTAGGTTTTTGCTCCACGTGCAAAAGACAGCGAAAAGAAATGAGAGATGCTTTGCGACGTTGTTCTGCTTTGGGAGTTCTCTGAAAATGGCGCTAAAGGTTTTGACGGTGCAACCCGATCATGTGCCACAGGGGGACAAAGCCTGGCTTGACTCTTTAACTCCACTCACATGACAAATGTGACGCCTCGCTAGAAGAGAGGCATTCATTCAGGTCACTGTGGCACAAGTGCTTTCTACTGTCAAATATTTCAGAATTAGAGCATAAAAGTTCACAGGTCAGAGCAAATATATTTTTTATGGTGTAGGACGATTTACGTGTGTTGTTCTCGGTGGTGAAAGAGGTGTAGCTGTCCTCCAGGGTGCTGCAGGAGATAATGATGGGGGCAAACAAAGTGCTCAAGATGTCCTCAAAGGCAGGAAGCTGAAACAAAGAATTGGAAATAAAACCAACGGGAGTCATTTTAAGCCTTCACTAGAAGCAATTAAATAAGAAGGATTTATTTTCCTCCTCCGTACCCCTTCGCCTTCCTCCTGAGAAACTCCATACTTCTCCTGGATATTCTGCCGATACTCCCGGTCACTCCAGTGGAAGAGGACCTCGGCGCTCTCGCTGGCTATCAACAAGCACTTCATTTGGACCAGAAACGTCGTCCCGTCAAATATTCAAAAAAGGATGCTTCACTGTAACACACACAAAACAAAAAAAAAGGGAAGGAAAGCAGAAAGCGTAATTGTGAAAAACTTACAGCTGACCGGGAGGAAAAGCAGATTTGTTGTGTTTCACAGGTGGAAACGTCAATTAAATTTTTGTAATTTTTTCTTTTTTATTATTATTATTATTATTTCTACATTGTGGGAAAACAGTTAGAGGCAAGAATATGAACAGAAGAAGCCAAGGCAAACTAAAAATAAAAAAAGCATTATGTTTTTAGTGAAAAAAAAGCCAATATCTTTGGGGTTTTGTTAAAAGTCCAGTTTTTGGTCTGTAACAAAAAATAAAATAATAATAAAAAAACTATAATAGCAATATTAAGCATTTTTTATGTCATTATTTAAAATTAAACAGAAAAAAAAGCATCTTAAAAATCCATGTTTTTGACGTGAAGGGAGCCAATTCTGAGGGTAATAATAAGGCCTCCAACCCCGAAAGAGGAATTCATCACTGAAGACAAATCAGAAAAAAAACACACACACACATGCAAAAAGCGATTCTCTGTAAGAGTCACGCATCATCCTGCATGGAAACCCCGCAAACATGAAACCCAGTCTGTCCTTTTCCCAGCATCACCAAACATATCACAGAGGAAGCAACCAAACTGTCAGGTTTCACATCAAATCCTGACACTCGAACTTCCTCCATTCATTAACCTCTCTCTGACATTTCGCTCCGACGGGAACCTTCAGTCGACTCACTCCGGGGTCTCAGCTCGGTCCTCGCCGCATCTCCGTCCTCCTCTGCTGTTGGGAAAAAGTCCAGCTTCCTCCTGCTTTCTTCTCCGCAGGTACAACAAGCGCTCGTCGCTTTCTTCCGCACTTCTCGACCGAAGCGCCACGCAGTCATGTGACCCCCGAGCCAGGAAATGTGTGGTATGGCAAGCCAGCTTGTCGCATAATTGTTCGTCAGTTTCTCTGCTTCTCAGAGCAGATGTTTGCGTTTCAAAGTCAATTTAAAGACTCCAAGACTCGCAATGATTGTTCATAAAGGTATTTATGCTGAATCTGAAAATATATATATGGTAGGTCTATTTAAATGTAAAGTACACATGCCTATACTATGTGTACTTAATACACATAATATTGTGTGTTATGTGTATTATTTTAAGAGGTAATTAAACTTTTTGCACTTTAAATCTTATCAGGCATCCTTTTGATTTTTTTCTTTCTTGCATTGAATTAACTAACAATAGCAGCTCATCTAATCGATTTTAAGTCTTGTTATAACTGACTTATAAAATGTTTTGTTTTTTTAATGCTGCTCCAGTCAGTCAGATTTTTTTCTTTTTTTAAAAAAAAAATGCTGCAATCAATCAATATGAAAAGGGTTGAAATGCCAATTCCTAGTTCATCTGTTTTCACTGCAGGGTCTCGGTCAAATGATTTGCGGTATTAACTTTGATGCTGATGGATTCATGGTAGTCATCAGTTTATGCTGGCAAAAATAAATAGCCAACATGCTGGTTTTATTCCAAGACGACTGCCGCGGATAAGTCGCCCAGTTTGATCTGAACATCTCTTCTTTCATCTGCTTCTTTCCTGGCGCTCTGCTTTCTTCATGCAAAACAGGCATGCAACCAGGCTTGTGCAGAGCACACATCGTCCACAAAAATGTGGAAGTCTTGTTAAAAAGGAGACTTTTTTTGAATAAAATTGTTGTAGGGGTTAGTAAACTGAGAGTTTGGTTATTCTTTGGTGAGTAGTGAGCACAACTTTGTTCAGCAAAGTTAATTTCCACTACTTTGATGCACACAAATTGAAAACCATATTTCTATGTCTGAAAGTCTTTGCGGGTATCTGCAGATCCATCCACATTTATGAGTGCACAGTGATGCGTTTTTTTCTTTCCTTTATCCAGTATAACAGTGTACCGACGGTGCTAGAAATGCCAACAGTTTGGACTTCATATTCCTCCGACAAAGAAAGGTAAGTCTGGAAAAGAAAAATTACCAGAAGGATCTTGCATTCCAGACTTACACGGTCAAAAAGCTTCCAGTCAGAAGTTGGATTTTAAATATCTGACAAGAAAAGCTTTTCCAGACATCTTCAGTACACTGCTTTCCCCTCCACAGCATTGAAACTCCGATGATGTAAGAAATTAGTTGCATTTAAGTGAAAAAAAAAAGCAATTTTAGACTGATTACTTTGAAAAATCAGTGATAACAACATGACTGAAAATATCTACAAAGATGCTTTATATATCCAAGAAGAACTAGAAGCTGTGCTAGAACCTTTTATATTAAATAAAAAGTCACGGGACAATTATTCTTAATAACAGCTGTGATGGTGTCTTGTGTGTGTTTTGCTTTATAACATTTCCAAAGACATATACAAGATCTATTCCACGTAGGAAAAATATACCTTTTCAGTGGGAAAAGTGACATAATTTGTAAATGAAAGAATAACCGCTTGTCTAGATATCTGAACATAGACTGGTAGATGCTAGCTGTCCATATCCAATTCAAATAATTACGTTAATGTGAGTAATCATGGCTTTTTGCAAACCTTCCTTTACCAGGAGAGTTTGTCTGTCTTGTAATTAAGGTGAAAACATAAATCTCGATAACAGTAACCTGTTTTGCAAATTTATGAGAAAAAAAAAAATCACATGTACAGGAGTATTCACAGACTTTGCTTGATATTAATCTCAAATTGATATTCTTGAAATGTTTCTAAAGAGTTCGCCTGCAGTCAGTTAAGCTGATTGGACTTGATTTGGACAGGCACACATCTGTCTATATAATGTGCCACAGCTGACAGTGCAAATTCTCAAACGTTTTCCACGATGTTCTCATAATGGGGCGTTTTTGTGTAGAGGTGTGAGGAAATGGGTTGATTTAAAACGATTTAGGATAAGGCTGTACTGTGGCACACATTTTGGGAAAAAAAAATCACAAAATAAAGCACTGTGAATATTATACGTCATGAGGGCCTGCCATAACCCAGCTCTTGAGCCCCTCTTTTCAGTGAACTGTTCTTCCAGGAGCCTGATGATCACTGAGGCAGGAACAAGTCATGTGCTGATGAATGGAGTGGAGCACATGACGGACTGAGAGTTTGAGATAATAATGTGGTATCTGTGGCATGCAGCGTCAAGATTTCGATTTAGATTAATGGGGATCTTGCCCTTTGGTTTTTGTGAAGAAAGACGAGCTGTGAGCTCTGAGCCATTTTCAAGTCCATGTGATGAAAGAGAGGTCTGTCTGCCTAACTGATCTGGAAAATAATGTTAGCATAGAGCAAACAACTTGGTATGACGAGTTACATTTGTCTAAAAATCAATCCCACTCTTCAGAGCCTCTGTTTGTGAGACCTCTATGTGCAAATGCTAAGTGATTGAGGCCAGAAGGGCATCCTGATTTATTGTCTGAATTTGTGTTTCTATCGTTTTCCTTTCTTGACTGATATCTTTTGGGAATAAGAACAAGCTGATAAACATCTGCAGTTGATGTTTTGGCTTTTTTAATTTACACTAAACAGGAACAGAGCATAAGCTTCATTAACCTAAAAAAGGAGAGATGCATTGTATCACCTTATAGCTCTTGTCTGCTTTTTTTTCTGACCAGCTGGTGTTAAAAGGTACGAGTTTGATCCTATATAACTATGTACAACTATTACAATTTGTAGTTCTTTTAAAAACTCTTCTTCATTTAACAACTGAATTTCATTTGAGATTATTCAGAGATTATTCAAATGGTGAAAGGTGTGCACTATTTAACACAAGTTTAAATCTGAACATGGCCAAACTCCAAGTTATAGGAGAGTTTGCAGTCATTATGTATAGTCTTATACATATCACAAAAGGAAACAGAGTAAAAGAAAAAAAAAAAAAGAAGAAGAAAGCAGCCTGGAGCTCCTTACCCACTAAGACGCTTGAAAACTGTTGGCAGGACTTACTAACAGAAATTATTGAAACACCAGGCCGCTTCTCAGAGAAACGTCTGATGGCTTCAACAAATCTGCCTTTTATCATAATATTCTGCACAGAGTGTGCGCTAGGCCTCTGAGTGAAGCAAAGCATCATAAATATTTATGTTTTATTAACCCTGCTTGGGTCGAAATGGTCCCAAATGCTGGGATTTGGGACATTGCGAGCCAAAGTCTAATCTAGTCCATCAGTTTTCTGGAGACCTGGAGCTCATGACGATCTTATTTAGGCTGACTCCTGTATATACAGAGTAAACATCATGAAATCCTCAGTGTTTGCTGACAGGGGGGGGGCCTTGCATGCCTCAAAACGGATCCCTGGATATAAACAGTGTTAGCTGGGCCTGAGCAACGGCTACCTCCACTGTGGAGACGCTGTCACGCACAAGTGGCGAGGCACGGCACAGTCTTCCTAAATCAGACCCTAGTTAGGTTCAGTGAGTGGAATAGCTGTACTTATGCCCCATTGTTCACATCAGCCCAAATCAAATTACTTCACTGATTTCTGTTCAGATTCAGAATCCAGCAGAAATCTTGTGAATTGCATATAATTGTTTCAGTTTTTGTAAAAGAAGAGTTGCTATAAAACAGCAGATATCACCTAATGACAGTCCAGTTTGTCACTTAAAAGTCTATTTTCTGTCTCTGTGATCTAAAATTATAATAAACTGCGAATATTCATCCAAATCAGCAGTTACATGTGGCCGACAGCATGACGAGTACCACTATGCAGGAATATGGCCAAGCGTTAACAAGCCTGCTTTGACTCTTGCTTGTCAAAAGAGTCAGCTTGTTTAAAGTGAACCACATGTGAAGGAAAGGCTATTTCTGGGGAAAAAGGGGGAAAAAAACAAACACCTTACATAAAAGCAGGAGCCAATTTCAAGTTTATGAAATCTAAAACAAAATGTAAATAAAAGTGCATGCTTTGGATCATGGCCTCTTTGTGCTAACAGCGCACAGGCATCAAACATCAGCACAGGAATCACCAGCGTGGACATTTTTGTACCGCCAGGCTTTCAGAGAAGAAACCGAAGATCCATCAAACGCAAAAGCATCAAGCGAATCCTGGTTATCTGTGCATCAGCCGACTGTAAGCCATGTGTGGTTCAGGTTTAGCTTGTCTGAGTCTGCCGTTTTGAGCCCGTCCTGGCTCCGTGGTTCCCATCAGCAGCCGCCTCATACGGTGACAAGACACCACTACAAAGGGTCGCTCCAGCTGCTCCCGCATCTGGGGCCGAAGCATGTAGCACTTTGTAGGAATGAGTGAGTCAAAAACAGCAACGTAAAAACTTCATGAAAGGATGCTGCAAGAAAGTGACAGTTTGTATTTATTATCTCCCTCAGGGAGGGATTATCTGCTCTCTTGTGCTCCTGTGCGAATATAAATCAAAAACCTTTCTTTTTCTTCATTCCTTTGACTCGTGTTTACAGGGAAAGTTCAGCACAGTCTGATCGTCTCCAGTGTTTGATGTCCATCTACAGCAGGTGGAATCGACTTGAATGTGTGATGAACACAAAACATGCTCTGTGGGTTTTTAATAGCAATGTAAACTTTTATTTCAAACAAAATAATAATAATAATAATAATAATACAGGCACACTTTCCATATTAAAATAATGCTCTCCAAAAGAAATATAAACATCTCTACATTACGTATAAACACATTCAGAGGCAAATAATATTTATATTTAACATTTCTGAAGACTGAACCAGTTCTCGATCAACTTGCATTTTTTTTTCTCCTTCAAGCTTATTGTTAAGCTTGAAGGAGTTTTAGTTTGATAAATACAGACTCAACCTTGAAATACGTTGGTGAAAACATTTAAGATAAATTTCTCATTAGACCCACTAGCATCTTCTCAGGTCAATACTAATTCTTTCTCAATGAAAATCTCACCAAACATAAACCTTTTCACATTCTGTCACGTTTTATCACAAACTTCAATGCATTTATTGGGGATTTTTTTTTTACGTACATAATAGAGCAACATAATGTAAAATTATGATGTAATCATGAGCTACAACATGATGCGTGGATTTATTTTTGAGAGTAAATGTCTGAAAAGTGCGACTCGCATATGTGTTCAACTATATTTACTTGTTTGCCTGTGAATGAATTTCAACGCAACCAAATGCTTTTAAAATTCAGCTAAGTAGATTCTCCCACAGAGAAGACAGGATGGTCAGAGATAAACCTGTTCAGTTTCAAGAATGGTGGGATTTTACCCACAATTTCTCATGCAACTCTGCTAATCTGGTTTCTGTGCAAGAGCGGGATGATTATTGGATGAAGGAAAGTAAGCAGAAAGTCAGTAGTTGAAGACAAATGCACATGTAAACAAATGCAAAATGGGTACCAATTTTTTTCCCCTCAAATTCACAATTATTGTTGAATTTCTGTTTGTTTATAACATAAAAATAAAATAAAACACAGCCAAACAATCTAGTTTCAACAAATTAGAATATTGAAAATTTGCTCATTTCAGAAAATCAATTCAAAAACTGATGTTCTTAAGTCTATTTATTGTGATTTTTCTGCTTTTAGCTAATGAAAACGTAACATTTAAGATTAAAATATCACACCAGACCAATAAAGACAGACATGTAACAGAGATGTGGGTCTAGTGAAAAGTATGTTTAATGAGCCTCATCAGAAAAAAATATTCCAATTTATTAAATATGACTGTACTTTGGCATTTGAGGTTTGTAAGTGACAAATAATGAAAACGTTAAAGCATATTAATGGTTTTGCATGACAACATTTTAATTTTTACGAAGAAACTGAATATGAAAACAAAAAAAAAAGAACTGGAACATTCAATCTTAGAAATAGACTTTCTATCATAAATTAATTGCATACTGAATCTAACATATCAAGCTTAAATCTCCTTTATATATTTTTTTATGTACAATACATACTCTAAAAATATATGACTGCATATCTGTACAAAGATATATTCCATACAAAAGTGACGTAGCAGCATTAAAATAATAAGGATTATCGAATATAAAATTAAACGAAAAGGCTTATAAACTGTACCTGAAAAACTGGGATCTAAGATGTTTTTAAGTAAGCCCAGTTTCAAGTGTATTTTATATTGTTCTTAGGATTTTTCTCGAAATACTGGAACAACCTCACTGATATCGAACGTATCTTATCCAGATAAATTGAAATCTTGCATCACTAAAGCAAAAACAAAGACGACAAAAGTGTTAAAACCCCACACTTTTAATGTAAGCCTCTTCAAAACAAAGGGGGGAAAAATATGTTTTTAGTAGACACATCAGTAGCTTTACCAAATTAATTTAATAAGCTTATAAATGCCCAAATGTTCGCTAAGCCACAGTTTTCTCTGTGAGAAATAGTTTTTGTGTTTTTTTTCTCCTTCAGCAACTGAAAGTCTGGGAGAGAAGGACAATTAAAGACAAGAAAATATAAACCCAAACAATGTTTATAATTTTGCCATTTTGTGCCGCACAAAATGAAAATGTCACAGTCCAAAAAACAATAACTTACCACATAAAGTTGTGCACCTTTTGAGGAACTATTGGGAAAAGACATTGTGTTCAGCAGTGAAGTCCTTCATATACATCGCAGTGAGAAAGACTTTGTTGGAACAGAGAAGAGAATGTGAGGTTTATTTGAAACTGGGAAGAGCGGTTGAAATATTCCCACTAGAATAATAATCTCATTCTTAGTCGGCTGTGTTTCAGCAAGGGTGTTTCCAAACGTCTGCTCCGTTCAGCTGTCCTCAAGTAGGACAACGCCGTCTCCTCTGGTGATTTGGTTTTTAAAGCTTTGCCTCCAGAAAACTCATATGGTGTTCTGTGCTTCGGAAGGAAGAGTCGTTGTTATCTCCGACAGGCGTATGCGTTAATGTTTTTGATGACATAAAACCCTATGGTCATTGGAGGCATAGCTATTGTCCGTCCAGCCCGTAGAATTTTAGGTTTCAGCTCGGGGAATGTCTCATTGTTGCCCATGAGGAGCTTCTCCCCATTCAGCTGTACATGTCTGTAAAAAGAACATAAAAATAGTACGAGCCACAGAGTCCTTATTTATTTAAAGAAGCAGACTGTCCAACACCCTTTAAAAATGAACATAGTCACAGGAAACATTGATTTCCAGAACTGAAGTATTACAATATTAGAATTTTAAATAGGGATCACTGGGGCATCTCAGTATATTAAAATACAATCAAATATTTTATTTATCACTATATTTTGATGTAGAAAGTGAAAGTCATTACACACAGTTGTATATTTCAGGATATTATTTTACAGCTGACCAAAACCCAAAATTCAGCTTTCCAGAAAATTTCAACATCGCATCAGACATTAATCAGCACTATGAACGACCTCACACCTCACAGTGTGGCACTGGGTGCACTTGGGGGAATGAATAAAAATCAATAAAAATCAAATGGACTTTTGTTTTTCAACATTTGCTATGTGACAGAATAATATTTGCTTTTTTTTCTGTTGAAGAGTGCAGCCTTTAAAAATAGCAGTGTCCTTGTACAGGACACTGCAGCCGTTAAATGAGTGATCTTCATTGTTTGGTATGTAGTGTGAGTGTTTCTGTCTAGCCAGAGGGTCATCAGGGATGGTTTTGTAAGTCTTTCCCAGCTGCCTTCTGACACATAATACCACAAAATGTAAAATGTATGTGAAAGGCTAAAGAGGAAGATAAATTGTATCAACTTTTGGCTGAAACACTGATTCCAAAAGTTAAACACTAGGGGGCGTTGCTGTTATAATTTTGTAGCACAGCAGCGTAGACAAAACCTAAAAGTTTACTACTTGGCATAGCCTAACTAGTTTAAAAAATAATTAAAAGTGGATTACAAAACAGCACCAAAAAACAAAAAAACATTTGATTAAAAAAAACAAAAAGCCCACAAAATATGAGTTTAAATGTATTTTTTCTATCTTGTCCTATAAAAATGAGTTTTGGTAAACATTTTAAGCACTTTAGGTTATGAGTACTCTTTGTAGTGTCTGGATAAAAACAGTTTATTCTGTCTGATTTAAACTTAAAAGCGTATTCAGTCTCACTTGAATAGAAAAATGCTTATTTACCATAACATTTTCATGATATTTGTTATGTACACTTGTAAAATAGAGAACATAGCATTCAATAAATGACAATAAAATCATTTATTGAATTCCAGCAATCAGGTAAGGCTTTGTGTTTATTTATAATGTTTCTTTATCTATAAAACATTAACTACATCATTTAGATTTAGCTTTATTTGCATTTTTTTTTTGAAGCAGTATTCCTTTAGTTCACAGTGTCGTTAGTTTAAAAAAAATTCAAAGCTTTTCTCCAATGTGGTTCAGTTATTGACGTTGTAAAGTTTATAATGCAATAGAAATAAAAACTGGCGGTCTGGAGCTTTTACAAGAACCAACCAAATGAAATTAAATTTCAAATAAAATTATGCCCTCCAATGAGAATTTACAAGACAAACTGACCTGCTCAAAGTTGCCCCTCGACATGCATTAGTCTAAACACTTTAAAAAGTCCCACAAAGGCAAATTTATAGACATCTGGTGCTGTAGAATTGATCATTAAATTCTCATGCAGTGCCTGTGGTAAAAGACGGCACTTTAAGGATAGATAATGGGACATCATTAGCTGCCTCGCCTTTTAATTGCCTTACGATCCTGTTCAAACACTAAAAACATCCTTCATCATTACGCTGTTCTCCAGGTTTATGTGTCAGCCTCCATTAAGGCCATATGCAGGTATCGTATGCTTCAAAGACAATCTCACACATCCACAGTTGTGAGTCATTAGGTTGTTATCCCAGGATTTTGGGCTTAAATCAAAGTAAAAAAACAACAGACCAGGTGACTTAGGGCAGAGAGTATGAGACTAAAACTACAATGATTTTATTTCAAGAAACATTTTGAGGAAATTAGATTATGTGGGCTTATTACACTAACTGAAAATAAATCATAGATAAAAAAAAAAGACCACATCAGCAGTGGGAGGTTAAACAGACAGCAGTTAAATGAAAAATGTATTATTGTATTTAAGTTGGAAATCGAGAAGGAAAACAGATTAAAAACACACTGGAATAACTGAACTGGATTATGCCAGGATTGAAAAGGATTGCCTCGGTGTATTTGAGTTGAACCTTCTCCGTACGTATCCTGAGATTAGTTTTGTTGTCAGTTGGTGCTGCATAAATAATCTAAACTGAACTTTATTTAACCTTCTGAATGAATATGAACTGGGAACATTTCCGTGTAATGCCATTAAAGCCCCAACAGAAGACAACTGAGAGAGAGCAGAAGGAAAAAAACCGGGAATCTAGATGTGTATTTACATGTTTTGTGGTGCGCTATTCACCCAGCATGCTGGCTCAGCACAACCTATGGTCTTAAAACCAAATTAATTTAATGCAGCTTTGTAAAGGGTCTGTGTTTAGCACCTTATAAAAACTGCTTATAAAATTCCAATATTCCCGACTCCTCAACTCTATGCCCGTTAGACCACTGCACAAAATAATTACCTTTTATGATTGTAATCTGAAATCACATCATTAGGGGAAAATAATTAGCTTTTTAAAAATAAATAGAAACAAAGAAATAAGCAAATTTCAACCTGGCTCTGAGTCCACCCTCGCCGTGGGGTTGGAGTAGGTACTGATGGACGGTCCTGTTCCGTAGCGTCCCTGCTAGCTTGATTTTCTTCCTCGACCGATGTAGATTGATGATGTAGATTGTAATGGAGCCCCTCATGTAGTTTGGACTGATCCCACAAACGATAAAGCACAACATTACTTTGATTTTGCACTGAAATACCTCTTGGCAAAAAATAAAACATACTCCTCTTCACATCTGCTACTGAGGATTTTCTATATTACAATGTCGTTATGAATTAGGCTTCCTATAAGTAATGACAAATACAAAGAGAGGGAAGCCTTTGATACTTCTCTCGCAAAATTATGGATTAAAAGCACAACTCATTTATCTCATCTGGATCAAAAAAACTTTAAGAAAATACAGGAAGAAAGTTAAAGTATGTTTAACAGATGAAGAGGAAACCAGATATTTACATACACCATATAAAACTACACATTACCTTGTTTCCTCACTGTCTGACATCAAGTCAAACTAAACCTTTTCTGTTTTTGGTCAGTTAGTAAAATATGTCTATGAGCTAACTGACATGTATTTATATCACTTTTCCTAAATTTTTAGTATATTTTCACAAATCATTAGTGTTTGTGGAGAGTTCGGCACATTTCTCCTGACAGATCTGGTAGTTTGTAGGCCACCTTGCTCATACACAACTTTTCTGCTCTGCCCACAAGTTTTCTGTGGGACTGAGATCAGGTCTTTGTGATAACCACTCCAAAGCACTCATTTCATTGTTTGTAAAAAACTGCACACTATGGATTATCTGTCATTTGACAGAAAAATTTGTGCTCAAGATTGAATTTCAAGGCTGATGACACAATGTTGTCATCAGCCTACTTCAGTGATGATGATAGTGTCTTTTTGTTTACAAACTCTAATCTGAGTTTGAGTTGTTGACCAGAAATAAGTGTTTTTCTTCCACTCCAAAGCTGCGAATCAACCTACGAGAAGTTAGAAAACCATGACATCATCATCAGGGATTTCCCAAATAGTTAAAAGACATAGTTGAGTTAATATATGTAAACATCTGACTTTCAAGAAAGTATTGAAAAAAATTGCTAAAATATTATCTCTGTCATAATAAAGGCTTTAAACAAACAAAAATAATTTCCCACCTAATCTAAAGACGAAAGAAAAGAAGGATAAATTGTCCTAATTTTGAGTCAAGCTGAAAAAAAAAATAGTTATGTCTTGTCATAATGTACGTGAATATCCAGTTTCCACTCTACATTTTGCATTCACTTCATTTATTTTGATATCTTTAACATTTCAATACAATAATGTATTATCAGTTTGTACAGTATCTAATATTAAAACATGCTTTTGTCTGGTTCCGGGGTAAATGGAGGCCCCCCTAACAAAAAGGACAACAATTCTTGAGTTACACAGACAACACTGTTTAAGTCCTGCTCTAGGGACACAATTTGATAGGAATATTAGCTAAAGGTAAATAACTAAGCGAGACAGATAAAACAAACATGATAAAATCTTATAAGGGCCCAGATATGACAAAGACAACACAGCTGTAGTGAATACCACATGTCAGCCGTGGTGTTCAAGGTCAAGGCTAAATAGTCTGGTGGTTACAACCCTTCCCTAAAAGAAACAAAAAATCTCATATCCTTACAGCAGACTTGTTTTTGGCTTAATGTTTATCTTTCTTTTGGGCACAGAGCGAACCATTTATTTCATCACCCTGCAAGACAGCAAGCATTCAATATATTTACCAGAAGGCAGAAAAAAAGACTGCACTGGAGCTGGGATCTCAGCGTGTCTGGCTCTGGCTAAGCTCTTAAAGTCTTGTTTCTAAGAAACATGGAGCAGAGCAGCGAGTGATGGACCCAACGGTTAGATGGAGAAATTGATAATGATCTCTTAGGCCCAAGCGATGAGGAACCAAACCAGAAACATAAACTCATTTTCTATTTGATGTCTGTGTGTCAGTAGAAAGACGTAAAAAAGAAAAAAAAAAAAGCCACACAAACCACTAAAGGGAGGTGAAAGGGCAGAAGAAGTCAAACATCTAAGCTGAAGAAACTTTTCAATCCACTCACTGGCTGGACACATTTACAGTACAGCCAAACCACCAAGACAACAAGGGTTTCTCCACACGCTGACTGTGTACAACCACAAAGTGACAGAAATATTGAAAGCAAAAGTGGTTCTGAATGTGAAAGGGAGAGTTTTCAGTCCTAAATGTCTGGCCACGAGTAAACGAGTCTTGAACTCGTGCACATAACATCATTCCACTCCCAAACTATCAAACAAACAGAAAACTCTCAAAATCGCCTGCACTTGTAATCATCCTTCTATCTGCGCAATAGTAACCTATTTCTACCTGAGATGTTCCAAACTCTAAGTGAACTATGTCTAGAATAAGGCCATAGAGTAAGTCTAGCCTGGTGCTGACAGCCTCTGGCCTGGGTTAGACGATAACCTTGAACAGGCCATGGCCACTCTTCATCTCCTCCCAGCACAGACGGCCTTATTGTCCCTCCCCACTACCCCCTCAAATATCCCCCTCCAGCCAATCCGAGACGGGATGAAGGCTTAGCACACCTTTCAGCGGCTCTTTGACGACAGGGAGACAGAACCCACACACCTGATAAGTGATACCCGTTAAGTTTTATAGGCTCTGAGCTGTGAAAGAGCGGGTGTCCACGAACTGCTTATTTATGGGACGCCAAATGGGCGAAAAGGAGATTTTGTTCTTCCCCACCAGACAATAACCCTCGGGTATTTGCACAGTGACATTGGGGGTTGTTTTAACTGCAAAAGTCTGCTTTGTTCTAAAGCTTCAAGGACATTCCCAACACATTGCTGTATTTTTGCAAAAGATTACAGTCTTAGAATTAAAACAAAATCTAAAAAAAGAAGCTGTCAGGCCATGATGCAAATGAATTCTGGTACGTACTTGTAGTAGCTCGTACAGTGGGCATAGATACGTAGCTTGTCCCGAATGACTCGCCCTGGTTGGGGCTTCCTCTGGAGTCCAGCGACTCGGACAGCTAAAACCCTCGGACCAACCAGACGCTTGAAGACCAGCGAAAACCAGTAGTCCTGTAGGAGCCAGGCCAGTAAGACACAAAGAGAAGTACACAATTAGCTTAATTTTGCAAAAATTATTTTAGAAACACAAGTATGCATCCACCAACAACCATCCAGCACTTTTAAAAACATAAAGCTGTCTAACTAGAATCTTTCATTTGTCAGCTTGGAGCAAACTAGAAACTGGTTCAAGTTTTAGATTGAAACCTCATTTTCATTTTAAAGCTTATCTGCTTTTTTTTTTTTTTTTACTTTTACAACATGTTATGGGTCTTCAGAGTCTCTTGTATGTTGCATCAGATCACAGCAAGTTGTTACTTTGTTTTAATAAAGATGCACAGAGAAACCAGTTTAAATGTAATACTGAAAAGTGCCTGACTAAGCACAGCAATGAAAAAAGCTTGATTAAGGCAATAATTAATGTTCTCTCAATGATAAATGCTGATTTTCTAATACCAGACGAGCTGACCATGCTAATTGTGTGAATCACAAGTATATAACTCGTAAGCTTGCTTAAAGTATCAGCTCTGTAATTATTTTAGTTTATTTTAAAATGAAATATAACAACATAAATATTTTCTAATTATATTATTATTTAAATAATTAGAGACCAATCACAACAAGTAGCCTCAAGGAATGCTTGAATTAAGCTCTTTTACTATAGTTTTTAAAGAAAACTTTAAATCAGATAAATTAGTATTGGCCAGTCAGATCTTTACCAAATCTGAAGAACTCTGATCTTTATACTGTGATTTTATGTACAAATGAGCTGCTACTGCTGAACTCTGCCATGACAAACCAAAATGTCGCCTTAACTTCCTGGTAACCCAGGCAGGTTACCAGGAAATTCTGGTGATGATGTAGAAAGGTTTGGATTTGAAAAGTGAGAATGAATACTTCATTAGAAAAGCATCTACACGTGAAAACATGAGTGAGAGTGAAAAGTAAAGCCCGAACAAAAAGATATGCCTTAAATACCACATTTTTACAAACTATTGTGGTTCATCATAAATTGCTGTTTTGCGTTATCGTTAATAAAAAGTTCACCATTCTGCGTCTCACTCTACAGACTACACAGACTCAACACCTCTTCAAGAGATTCAGAACAACATGTGCTCCTCAGGAAGTTCCCATGCAATCCTGCATATGGCAACATTTAAGGGCTTCTTTTTTCCACGCAGACTTTAACTTAATTTGCTGCCAAGGCATCGAAGAAGCAGAGCACAGTATAGAGCGGGATATTGTTGACAGTGGCCAGAGGGACTGATAGATGAATACTCAGTCAGAGTTATGATCTATCGTAATTACATCATGCGTAATGGAGACTTTCTGCTTTCATTTTATTTTCAAAATTTATGAACAAAAACAAAACAAACAAACAAAAAAAAACAGCCGCAGATTGAATAATTTTAGTACACAACTGCTCTTAATTGTCAGGCAAAATAGCAATAGATTTGACATGATTAAGATATTGTTGTGAGAAATATTTTCCATGGTGCTGAATCTTTATTTTGCCTGTTTGGCTGTTTTCTTGTCAAACTGCCTGCTGTCTCCCAGTCTTCCCCAGACTCCCCCGTCGTAGACAGACAGAAAGACAAACATTAAGCGCAGGAGCAGCCAGAACGAAGCAATCCAGTCAAAACACAATTTTAAAAAAAGCTGAGAAAGCAATGTGGGCACAGCAAAAGCTGCAACAAAAGCTCTACACAAGAAAAGCCTTACTGCAGATACCAACATAATAAAAAAAAAATTGCATTCACAATCATTTCAGACATTTTAAATTAAAATTAGATGAAGGCCAACTATATTCCTCCACCTCCCTGCTTTTGACTGTAAAGTAAATATTGTTTCCTCTTTACATACAGGAGCAATATGTTCTCCAATACAGCAGATGTCTGCTCCTTAAGGAATATATCTTAGATCATCATCACTCATCAAAAAGACCTAACCACCCACCTCTGGAGACAGATAGCCAGGTCACCAGGAGGAAAAACAACAAAGAAAACAGGAAAAGGGAGTATGATTGAGACAAAAGGATGTGAACAAGAAAAGAGGAAGAGAGAGAGAAAGTGGGAAGGAAAGTGTGGAAAAAAGATGAAGGTGTTCAGTCCTTTAATGGGCTGGGGGCTCTGAGTATAATCTACCAATGGTGGAGTCATCCTATAGGGGAAGGGGCCAAGTCATAAATTTTACCCGCAGAAGACAGGTTGGCCCTGCAGTGAATTCTCTCAGCAGGTAGGCTTGCACAGCCATCAGACATCCAGCAACGTTAAAAGCATTGTGATCCTAGCGGGAGCTCAACATTCCCAGAAAAATAATGGAAACAAGAAGCAAAGCAAAATGAGGCCATCTTGATTGATTGATAGATCTTAGTTAGAGGAAAGCAAGCAGACTCCTGCTTGAGCTATCAAACATAAGTCAGATTTAACAGATACCAAAATACCATCTGCAAATTTAAAAGGATTTTTGGTATTTCCAATAAAGATTTTAAGAACTAAAGCAAAAAAAAAAAAAAAAAAAAAACAGTTGACAAAGATTGCCAATCCATTAGAGTTTTTAATCATTGTTTAAACTAAGATTTAAAGACAATATTATATTTTGTATAGCTCGCAAATAAATATGGATTAGTTTTAAAATGACTCACTTTAAAGTGATGTCCCCAAAAATCAAAAACGCCGTAGACATATACTATATTTTTCTTCCTGGATGGTGAAACCATAGTAAAACTTGCCTCAGCTGCACACAGTGTTGTAGGCTATTTTACTAATTCCCTGCATATCAGTGTCTCATGTTCCAGATCTCTCAGCGGCCGCCTGTCCCACACAGAGAGGCACACAGTTACGATGAAGGTAAAGGGGAGCGCTGACACTGTCCTGAGCTCTTGATAAAGGGCTTAGGTTACATGGCATTTTGCCCCCGCGTCTGACCACTCATCGCCACTAAACACCTTTCATCTCAGCTAATAGCTCCCACGGGAAAGAGCCAGAGGTGCTATCGAAGGACTGGGCTTTGCCCAGAAACGTTTCAGAGCCTACTGGGATCAGCTTGGTCAGCTCCTGTTGTTGTGATGAAAGGCCAAACAGTGCGCATTATGTTTAATCCTTGTGTAGCTGAAACAAACTTACAGGTAAAGGGTTAAAGTTTTGATCTACAAGATGTGTGTATCCGTAGTCAAAGAACGAGTGCCGCAAAACCACATCAATGCCCTGCACAGCGGCCACACCCAGCGAGTTCATCCACCTGGAATGGGTGGAAAATACAGAAATTTTAGCAAGTGAGATGGAAAATAAAATACACTAAGTGAAGATAAAATAAAATATTAATATTAATGAATTTTTTCTATTATGCCACTTACAGAAAGCTCGCACCATACGTCTGAGAGAGATTGTTGATGCCACCGGCCCACGCTGGTCCAAGTCCACCCAGCCACACCTTCTTCCCCGGAGTGTGTGTGTTAACAACCTGTAAAGAGCCGACAAAATGCAAGTGAACACAACAAAGGTTTGGATGGAGGTCTTGCTGTGACATCGCAACGCATCGACAGTTACTAAAAAAAAATTAATCATGTTCAGAGTGAAAGAACGAGTTAAAGTTAAGTAAAGGAGACTTGAAAAAACAAATCACCGGTGTAACAAAACCAAGTAACTTTTACTTTAATATACATTTATAAAACTTTATACACATTCACCAGAGTGTATGTGTATAAAAGATTTAGACTAAATAATTTTTACAATGTAGAACGTTTGCATGCAATGAAGCACAAAGATGACTCGTATGTATACTCGCTCTCAATATGTCTTTATATGATGAAGCAAAGCAAAAAGGAAAGATAGATGGCTTATACCGGGAGCTTCCCAGTACAATCACTGTAAATATTATTCTATTCTATTCTATTCTATTCTATTCTATTCTATTCTATTCTATTCTATTCTATTCTATTAAGCCAAGGAACATAATTTATCCTTCCAGCTCTCAGTTGCTGAAATGTGGTTCAGGTTGAGATCCATATTGGAAAACCTGTCTCTGTTATGAATGTTGGTGCTGGGAATGGTTGCTTCATTTCCCTCAGGCTCTGAGCTGTTTCTCTTTTGTAAATCAGCACATTTGGCACAGAGGTTCATGTTGACCATAACGTTTCCAAAGGAATAGAAAAGGTATTTTATAAATAAATTGAATTATCTTTTCATATCTTCTCCTCGACTTGGTCTGCAAATCTAACTGAAAGAGATTAAAAGTTGACTAAAGACAATATTTATGAATATTTGAAACATACGAGAAAGAAAAGTTTTGTATAAGATGCAAAAAAAGATAAATGAAATATAGATATATAATTTTGGGTTTCGTACAATGAAGTCCGTCATTGAATTTTACACCACAGATACAGAGAAAATGTAATCCACAATGATTATTTAGGATTTTAAAGGAAACATTAGTACCTTGGTGACTTTAGCAATCTGTTCCGTCAGTGTGTCCAAAAGACGGGTCTTTAGGAAGTCCTCTGCTTTTTTTATTCTGCCATCCATGAAATAACTGGACAAGAAAGAAAAAAGACATGATCAAAGAAACAGACCTAGAAATTAATTAATCTACTGCAGGATTATTTTTACTACCCTAAAAACTATTAAATTAAATCCATCATTGATTATTTAAAATGGTTCTGGTATCAATCCTCTTCATTCCCACAATTATCATACCAAATTTAGTTAAATAATTTTATATTATGTAAAGGAAAATTGTCAAATTTTCAGCTTTTTGATTACAAATATTTATTCTGAAAAATTCAAGTTATATCTGCAAAAATGTTTATAACATAATTAACAAGAAGGACAAATTACTTGTTATTGTGATTTAGCAGAGCTGGCCCAAAGTTGCCACAGACCCTGTGCAGAATTTAATGCAGGGAACCACTTGCTGAAATGTGCTATACAAATAAACTTGATCGATTGATTATTTAATAAGTAGCAACAAATAATGACTGTTAGCTTAATATTCGCAATGAATATTTTTTGTGTCAGCCCATTCACACAATATACACATTTACAGTGTATTACATAGGTGTCACAATCAATAAATAACAGTACATTGATATGTATTTGTCTGTTAGTTCAAATGTAATTAAGATAAATGCAGTTAGTTATGAATTTTCCACCAAGAGACAATAAATAAATAATTACATACCTCAGGATGAATAGATTGTTAACAACAATAACAACTGACAGGTTAACTGGCACTTAAAATCAACCATGACATTAATCATCTTAGCCCCTTTCACTGAAATTATCCGGGAGAAACTCCAGTTTATAAAATAACTATTTTTATTCCTGGACAGATTTAATTATCCTTTCATCTTTAATTGTTTTCTGTATATTTATTTCTAATGTGAATGACATACTGATGGATTTAAGGAAATATTTTATGATTTAATTATATTTTAAATTATCACTCTTGCTCCTAAAAAGTATAGTGTCCATTATTGGGTATGGACAACACTGCTAAAGTCAGGCGAGTGGTGTATAATAAAATTGATCACGACTGCATAAATTATTTTGTAACTATAATGGTCAGAAACCATTGAAACATCAATAAAATGCTGAAACAACAAAATCATATCTTAAAACTAGAGTAACATTTTTAATCTTTTTAATAATAATTGGTGAATTGAATTTAGAAATTGTATTTTCTTATATTATTTAAATTAACATATACAAAAACATATAGCTTTTTGCTTTGTGTATTGAATTGTGGCAGTTCTTCCCCTTCATTATCAGTCAACCTGTCCACAATTTTAAGTGTGCTACAAGTCCCCCAGCACAGCAGGGGGCCCGAGGGCTGCAACATAATCTGCTTATTCCTCTAGCTGGCTCTTCATGTTTGGTGTAGTGTGGCACAAAAACAAATTTCACAAAGTTGACCAGTGACGTTTTAACTGCACAAACTACACAACTTCACAGATGCAGCACTTTAAAATCTAATCTAAGAAGTCTCATTTTCATTGGCCTAAAGTTGTTATGGTAACATGTCAGTTAACTTCAGTGCTATAAACAGAGACTGACATAACTGACACGGTCAATTTTGCTGCAGCACTTTGACAGTCCAGCTCCGTGTCAAAATGCTGGACTGCATCTGCAGAGAAACTGGAAGTGCTGGATTTTTGCTGAATGAACAATGCAGAAAAACATCTGCAGTGATCTCGTATGCAAACAGATAAAGACATAAGAAAAAAGGAAAATGAAAAATGATGTTAAAAGACCATGATGAGAGTGGATTTTGTTGATAGTTAGAGTCAAAGATCTGTGTAAGATATCCCTGCGGGCAGACCAAAAGCTATTCCAAAATCTCTTTCAAAAGTTCAAGGAAAGAAAATAAGAGAGCAGCCTGCAGTTCATATTTCAGTTGCCATAAAGATACACCATCACATACAATGGCTAGCAAATGCATTAAACTTTATTTTACATTGTGTAACATTACCGCTTCATATCAATGCATTATTCTAGGATACTATAGACCAACACATATGAGTGGATAAAAAGAAGTAAAGAAAAAGCTGTATGATTTTCAACATTTTTCACAAAAATGTTACAAGTGTGCAGTGGATTTTACTCCAATAACTTTAAATAGATTCCAGTATAGATGCTTTTACAAGTCAGGTGAATTATTAAACTGAGTCTGCTTATTTGTATTTTAATTCAAACCATCTAACAAAAATGGAAAAAGCTTAGCTAAACTAAACTTCCTGTCAAGAAGTGTCTCTTTACCTAAAAAGACAGATCAGGGAAGTATTAATCAAGACGCCTGTGGCAACTCTGGAGGAGTTGCAAAGATCCACAGGTTAGATGGAGACTCCTGCATCACTGCAAGGTTAAGCAGATTTTTTTTCTATTTCAATTCATAAACTTTTCCTTTCCTTCATAAATATCCACTACACTGTTAATCTATTATATCAAATTTGAATGGATACAGTCACATTATTTGGTGAAATATGACAGAATATGAATATGTGAGTTTGCAAAGCAATGGGAATTTGTCATAAATACATTTCTAATTCTCTTTTTCACCCGTCCAATTCACCAAAGCCAAAGAGTGTTTAAATTTTTGTTTGCACGTTAAAAGTATTTGCTGAGTATAAATTAGAAAGACATTACTGTTAAGAGGGTGTGATTTTCATAATTTCATGGAAACACATTGCAAGCAAAAAGATCAGCTCGTTTTAGCTGTATTACAAGCTACAAGTATAATGTTTTAATTCTTTTCCCCAAAATAATTTAATTAGGGTCTGGCATTTCAACCTAAATGCCAAACTTAAAAGACAACAAGACAATAAAATCTTGTCAAATGTCTACAAATCCTGTCATGGAAAATCTGTGGAAATGACAAACAGGTGAGTGAAAGTAATTTGAACAGAGCTGCACTTAGTTCATGCAGGGTGAGGCGGTGTTGCAATCCGAGCTTAGACTCATTGAAATTTTCCTCATAGCAGTGGAAAGGCCCCAAGCTCCTGGCCTCAAACTGTAAACAATGCAGGGATTAAGTCATACCAGTTATTTGGCTATCCTTTCATCTTTCCAGAGCGCTCACAATAATTCTTCAGGCCAGATCACAGAGAAAAAAAAAATACCATCATACATGTGAACAAAGCAAAAAAAAAAAAAGTGACCGGTTTTTAAAATTCCAAGATAACAGGTTTTACCTTAACACTTATCGTTGTTACTAAATAGCATTAAAAAAGGACATAAAACATCTGACTTGGTGTTTTAACCAGAAATTACAAAATCATTGCTGGTTTAATGAGTACAGAAGTGTTTCTGCAGCATTTAGAAAGATCCTTGCGTGGTGCTACCCTACTGGTTGGTATTGGATCAGCCAGAAGTGTTTTTATTACAGTTTCTTATTTTTACTTTCTTTGAAGAACTATTATGTATGCAAATGAAAACAAAAACAAAAGAAATATTGAGTTTTGCAGATATGCCAAGCGCCTGGACATAATAATTATTCTTTTCTTTGCAGGAAAATGGGAAAGCTTGAAAGCCTGAGAACATCATCCTAACTGTGACGTACAGGGTTGGCAGCACCATGGTGTGTGAGGTTTGTAGGACTGGTACACCTTGCAAGATTTGTGGCAGTGGAAAATAAGATGGTGTGGAAATATTGAATCAGCATCTCAAAGCATCGGCCAATAAGTCAAAGCATAGCTACAAATGGGTCTTACAAACAAACAATGACTCAAATCACACAGCCAAATTAGTTGTAAAGTGGTTTAAAGATAATTAAGTCAATGTTTCTCTCTGTTGATGTTTTTCTCTGATTTGTTTTCAAAGTCGAAATGAAGTGTATAAAACTAATAGTAGTAAGTTGTATAGTTGTAAAGATTTTTGTTTCAATGTGAAGTTGGAACACCCTCCATGTCAGATAATAAAAGCTTTACAAGGAAGCAATTGTTTGAACTGCAGTTAATTACTGTATTGATATATAAGCTAAATTTGTCATCTGTCATATATTTCAGTGATTTTTATTGTATAATGTGTGTTTTTAATGATGGGGCTCAGGAAGAGTAGCTGGTTTTAAAGCTCAGCTAATGGGGATCCTAAAAAATAAACAACCAACAAACAAAGCTAAGAAACTCTAACTACCTGCTGTGGTGAAGTGACCACTCAAATAGGACACTTAACCAATCTTGAACAATCTATTTGCAAGACATGTTGTATCAGGAAATATCCACCTGACGTGACCAGGAAGGCGGATACTCAGACAGGAGCTTGTTTTCTCTTATGTACCACTGTGCAGCTGAGTCTTATTACCAGCTTAATGAATCATCACCCAACAACAAAAGGATATATTCCCACCAAAAGGAACACCAACAGGAAATTTACAGCCCCTCTGTGAGCTAAAAAGCCACAACTCTTTATCATCTCTTTAATAGTGCATCTGCAGTAAAAAGTGAAAGCGCTATAAGATGCAGCGTGTCTACAAGTAAAGCGACTCTAGGCTTTATTGTGTCATTTTGTTTAAACTTTAAACCACAGCAAATAGTAAAAGTGATTTTCTTGTGATTCATTTCAACTCAATTCAATTCAATATATTTTTATAGCACCAATTTACAACAATCTCATTTCAAAGCGGTTTACTAGACAAATGGATCTAATTCACATTGAGAAAGGTGCAATTGGAGCTGCGATTCACGTGATAAACAAAAGAAGTACTACTTTACATGTTTAAGGCTATCGTCCATTTTAGTAAGCCTCTTATTATGGTAAGGTTCAACAGTGAGAGGATTGCTTCATACAGATGTTTTTGCTGCTAATAACCTCAGCTGGAACAGTTAGGCTAACATTATGTGCTCTGCTCAGGGGCATCTAAACAGTGACTCTCCTGTAAAAGGGTAAATTTGTCTCCTTTGCTTTACTCACTCATATTTTCACAGTGAGCTGCCAGGTCTCACACTTTCGGCTGTTAGAAATCTCTCACCATGAAGCAACCCCTGTAGGTAAGAGAGATGACTGTATATGTGCTTGGAGGGCCTGGGTGTAGTTAAGTGTTTGATTGAAGTATATGTTAGTCTAAAACCACAAATGTCAACCTCATGGCACTGTTGGAGGAAAAGTAATGGAACCAACACTAGGATTCAACCTCTGGGGAGTGTACGTGTTTGTAAAAAGCTTCATGGCAATCTATCATGTAGCTGCTGAGGTTTGTCAGCGTGGACCGAGGGGACAGCCCAACACCGCTGCTTTTAGGGTAATACAAATACCACTGCTGAAGAAGTGTTATTTCAAATACCTAAACTTCCAGGTTCAATTTCCAAGCCGTGTCAACAGTTTGGAATAGACAAAAACTGCTTACCAGACAGTGAGCAAATAAGCAGCGAAGAACAAAACATTCATGGCAAAAAGTTTTCATTCCCTTTCACCTTTTTTTTTATGCTGTCATGTTACACATACAAACACAAATTCATTGTGGTATTTCATGTGACAAAATACTACAACAAAAACTAAAGGATATTCAAGACGGTTTTGAAAACATATGAGATGCTCCTAAATGACAAAAAAAGTGAATCCAAGTCACAATTTAATCTCAGTATAATAACAACTATTTTAAAGGGGAGTGAAGTCTTTTTTGAGAACATTAGATAAACCAAATGGTCCAACTTTACAGCACCTACAGTCACAGTCCTGGCAGAGAGACTTATTCTGAAGGATTTTAAACATATTGTAAGGATATTGGAAAAAGCATGAATTGATAACTGTTATTGCTTCAATTTTTCAGTTGCAGATCTTTTTTGTCCACAATGTCAGGGAATCTGAATAGAGTTTATAGAAGTATGTGTGGAGATAAATTACTTTAAAATAATTTAAACCTACTGTATATTTGAATTTAAAGTTATTTTTATTCAACAGTGTTTGTCTCTGTATAAAAATCAGACTGGCATCTCAGAAAAGATAAAAAAAACAACAACCCCACTACGTACAAGGTGTTTCATTTCTGAAACGCTATAACGGGAATTATATCTCAAATGAATACTTGAGAACATATGAGTCTTTATAATCGCAAACAATGTTGAAATAAAGGTACCATTTATGATCCAATTTGGTTGAATCCATTAAATTGCAATAAAAAGACATAAAATTTTGTGGTCGGAACATGAAAATGTGAAAAAGTTGATTGAAACAATAATTGCTTTTGCAAGGCACGGCAATAAATGACTGCACCGTTTTATTGCTTCCATAAATAAGTTCTTATTTTTAATTTGATGTGAGCAAATAATTAAAAAAAGACAGAAATAAGTAGATGTTTTCTTCTCCAGGTTAGTTAATTGTGCCATAATTCTCGTAAAATCTGGTCTAGGATTATTGAAAGAATATAAGCAAACATTCTATCCCATGCAGTGATTCCCACTTTTTTCCAACCCAGCATGTCTCATTTTAATGAAGTGCAGCAGGAAGGGTTATTCATTCAGTGTTTTTTTCTTCAGCCTGGCATGCTAAATTCTTCCTAGGTCCTCTGAAAAGCATTTTGCAATTTAATAACAGAAAACCTCCACTTACTCAGACTTACTCAGCATTGAACTTATGACAAAGCTGCAAATCTGCTTTATTTTTACCATTACCTACATGTCCTGCTCCAGAAAAGAATTTTGACAGAAGTGTTTTCTGATAACATCAAACCAAGTAAACAGAAAGAAAATACAAGCCAACTTAAGAGAATAAATTACTAAATTTTCTCCTTCCAAGATTCTCAAATATCTAAATACATACCGAATAACCTTCAAAGACAAAACTATTGCAATGGTATAAAACCTGAGCTGTAGACATGTTAATGAGTGTGCTCAATTTTTGTTAGGTTGGCTTCTTTTATAGAGGTCAGAGTTTCTGTCACGCAACCTGGTTGGCCTGGAATCTGGACCTTGAGTGTAAAACGGGCTAATTGACGAAGAGAATGAACCAGAGCATATGGTTTGATTTTAACCGTGTGGGTGGTGATCTTCCAAGTCTTACTGACAGCCCCTTCACCTTCCTTTTCTTTTACTAATTAGACTTGACCTTCACTATGATGACTTGACGACTGTTCACAGTCACTTTTGGTTTGCCTGAGTACAAGATGAATGTGTCTTTTCCAAGAAATATTACAAATGTCTCTGGGTAGATGCAAATCTTATCTGGTAGAAAATGCTTGAAAAGGTTTGTATGTGGATCATACTAATGCCAGGTGGAATTCATTTTCAACATTTTGATGTTGTTTCTTTTGCAAAATTGTTCTTAATTGTTTATAGTGGCTATTTAAAATACTTAAGTGTTGCAATATTTGACTTGTTGTTCATTCCTTGAGAAGACTCCATCAAATTGTTCTTTCTTTTTGTTCATGTTTTCATTCATTGAATAGAAAATAGAGATAAAAAGGGTAAAATACCTACTGTTGCCACGTAACAGCATCTATAATTGAGCCGGCATTCTTCATGAACCTGAAATTTAGAAAATAAACAGTTACATAATATTTTATCTCTTACAGTAACAGGTATAGCATGTATCAATTTTTAAACATTTGTACACTACATTTAACTGTAACCAGCAAGACTTGTGGATGAAATAATGCGTGACATGATAAAACCTCATGTAATATAGGCTACAAATTGGGCTAACAGTCATCAAAAATCTTTATTTTAAGCTGCACAGAAAACAAGTGCTTGTTAAAAATATTCAATTAAGAAGCCAAACAATGTTTTTTTTTTTTAATAAATGTAAAAATTAGGTGCTAGAATAAGCACACATTCTTGAATTGGTTATTTAACATAAAACAACTACTCTTTAATTAAATCAAAGACAATTCATCCAAAACTATTATCTACTACTCTGATATAATAGATTCAGATGTCTACATTTGAAACTATACCAGAACTAAGATTGCATATATTCAATAATTAAAATAAAACACACACATTCACATTGGGTGTACTAATGTTAATTTACTATGCATTTTCTTTAATCTAAAAACAAAAAAAAAAAAAATTATGAGCTGCAAAGTTTGTGAATCCACCAGGACATGTATTTGACTAGTCTCTTAATCAGCAACAGTTTCCCACAATTTAATTACATTGTTTCTTTGCATGAACTTGACTTTTCAGCACAGTGAAGCAAATGTTCAACATCTGTTTTGAAATCAAAAGATTTAAGAAAGAGCCTCAACTGCAGCACACCAAGTGAAAAAAACAACTGGCTTTGTGTAAAAAGTCTTTATGGTCAAATGAGTCAAAGACTGAGCTGTTTGGTCACAGTGACATCAATACTAACCAATATAATTGCTCAAGTGAAACACAAAAACAACAAAGTCCTCAACAAAACTGGTTTCCTTTTCTCCTGAGAACTCAAAACAATCATTCAATTCATGCACTTGATCATGTTGAAATCAGAAAAATATTTTGCTATCAGGAATAAAAGTATTTGTATAAATTTATGGCAAAATGATCAACTTATTTGGCAAAGAGATTTAGAAAAACCTTTTCAACTTACAAGTTTAAAAGGTCTACAAGGACTTTTTATGGACATTAATCTAATATCAGCTTTCAAGTTAAGCCAACCTCTATCTTCCTTCAGCGTGCATCTTAAAGTAGATTAATAAGGTTGAACTCACAACAGCAATAAGATCTTTTAAAATAATTAAATATATTGTGAACCATTTCTCCTTCTTTGAAATACTTATCCTGCAAACTAACATAAACAAAGCTCCTCCTCTTATCTGTCTTATTCCATCTGAGGCTTTGCATCTGTGCGCGTTTTCACCTGATCCAAATCGCTCCATATTTGGGGCTTGAAAACACGCCAGACATACCTTGAAATGTGTCTCCAAACACCTTGTCACAAAAACACAACTTCCACCACTGTGTCTTGTTTAGTCTTGCAGATCTGATATTTGGACTGTTGAGTCGTTCAGAATCAAATGAATCTTATTTGCTAAAAGCAGGAGAGTGCATGGGATGTCAAACACTACAGCTGCCCGCCTCGTAACAGTGTCAACCAGACAAGAAATGTCGCTTGTTAAATATGACACCAGTGACCCACAAATACTCCAGCTCTCTGTTCTTCATCACATCCTATAATTAACCTGCACCTTTTGGATTGTTTCTCAATAATTTGCTCAAACATTACAGAGAAAACACATGTAAAGCATACAGGAGCATACATCTTTTAAAATGTGGCATAGTTAAGTTATTATGGAGCTCTTAATGCTTTCCATAATGAGAGAAACCTGAGTTCAAGGAAGATAGAAACTCGCATAACTATTTTTGTAACATTATGTTTTCTGTTTTTTATCAAAATGTGTGCTCTAAGAACAGTTATAAATAGTGTCTTCCTGAGAAATACACAGACATAAAAGTATCTGTGAACCTTCACAAGCGTGCGTGTTGTTTTTATTGCCCTCTTCATAACAGGCTTTAAAACATTACTTATCAATATATCTATGGAAAATTATCTGTAACGTGTGTGGAGGCAGGCAGAAGAGTTTTTTCCTGGATGTCTTTTAGTGCAAAAATACATCTGAATAGCTAAAGGTATGTTTTTCTGTTTTTAGCATCACTTTAGCATCATCATGTGCTCTTGTCTTTATAATTTTGAGGAGTGGATGAGTGTTGTATCATATTTAGACCCCAAGGAAACTGGAATTCACATATCACTGAGAAGAGGGTATCATCCCTTTTTTTAGTAAAATGCAAACTTTTAATTCACTTTCTCTTCAGAAATATCAAATTTGTTGAGAACTAATGCTATTTGAATTAACAGACCTGATCTGAAAGTAAACACTTTGTGTATTTTATGCTTTCTGTTTGCTAACAATTTGAGTGAAAGCAGATTAAGCCTGTACGGTCTGAGGAAAAAAGCAAAAAAGATAATCATTGCAACAACATTGTGCTGCTAGAGCAGAGCTTATGGAAGTAGAGTTCATTGCTTCAAAATCTTCACTCAAGTACATTTTCTTCTCAGTTTACTTTTCTAGATGATAAGAAAATATTATTGAACAAGTGGAAACAGAAAATACAAAAATCAAAGTTTTCCTCCTCTAATAGTAAGACGGTCAAGCGGTCGGTCTATTTACATTTTTCTGTTGCAGGCTGCAGTTGGGAGGGTGCTGTTAAATAAGCAGTCGGTGTGAAGCTAAAGCTGGTGCGGCTTCTGGCTGAAACCAGCAGGTGGGATATTGTACCTTCACATTATCAGTCAGATGACACTTTATTTAGGTTGACATGGTATAAGTGGAGCTAAGTCCCTGAAACCCAAAGAGTGGAAATTCATAAACACTAAGGTCTACTGTGTGCGTATGAGGAAGTGGTGGAGTGTATCGAAATGAGAGAAGCTCCATAAAGTCTCAAACTGCTGTGAGATACTTTCCACTATGTTTCCTCTTTCCTCTCCGCCAACAGGACAGCCTAACAAGGAGAGGAATCTGGGCCAGTTATACTCACCCGTCCAGCAGGAGGACTGCATTTTTCCGTGGTCGTCCAGCGTTCGGGCCATAAAGGTGAGCTCTGTTGTAGTAACGTACAGACTGCAGGAGGGTCCGCAACTTGGCATGGTCATGAGCCAACTGGGTGCTGTTGACCACACGACCCACCATACTTCGGTAGGCATTAGGCTCTGGAAAGAAGAGATGGAGCAGAATGAGCCAGCGTTTGTACAAGAAGAAGCAGGGAGGGGGCAGGGAATATTGTTGTTGTAGTCAGATCTTGCTATCTTAGAGTATCCAACTGCCAGTAAAAAAAAGTGGGGTTGAGGAGAGGTAATTGGGCAATTCGCCGTAATGTAGACCGATGGATGCAGTGTCAGGGGAATAGGCCGAGCACACATGGTGGCCTTGCACATTCATTAAAACAAAGACCGAAGGAAACGGTTTGCCCAAAAAGGAGGAACGCTAAGCTTTTGCAGACCTACTGCTGTTTAATCGCTCAGATAATTCTTTGCCTTTCATTCAACCCCTATAAATTTGTCTCAGTGTCTGTGCTCTGTGGATGATTTGCTTGAAATTATTGCTTTCACTACGGTTCAAGTCCTCACTACAATTTTCTAAACGTTTAGATGAATGGATTTTGCATGATACTTTCCGGCTATGGCTCAAATAAAAGTTTCTATCCAGAGATTCGTTGCTTATGAAATTGACAAAGAAATATGAGTCATACAGCCGTGAAACATTTCTCCTGTTATCCTTCAATGATACAGAATGTTCACCCATAAACTGCTACAAAGTCAAAAACGTATAAGTGTAATGAAACTAATCTTTTTGTGCTTAAAGGATGCATTAGAAGTGCCTTTTCAACCTTTGTCATAGTATGTGTTCAATGTTTTCTAAATTTCAAAGAGTTCAGATATAAAAAAGACAAAGATATTAAGCTTAACTTGTGTCAATTTTATCGCTTTGTTGAAATGAACAGTGTCAAAGACAAAAGAGAGCGGCGTGTAAGATTTAGAAGACCAAATTTAAGCTTTAGATTTTTATCTCTACTAACAGGCAACTGACCCTGATTCATTTTTCTTCCTGACAGGAACTCCAAACAGAATTCCCCAAACCATTCAAACCAAGGAGCCTGGCGACAGATGGGATATCTCCTAAAGATACCCGATCCTAACTCCACGAGTCGATCCTGACAGAAGCAACCGAGAGATCTTAAATTCACCCACAAACAAAAATACACATCTTCTGCAGTCGACTTCTTTAAGCCTCCTAATCTAAAATCTCAGTATTCTGCAAAAATGTTGTCTTACTCAAAATTTTGTCCACACTTTCTGACTTTATGCCCACAACAAGAGCTTTATTGACAGACTAACAGAAAGTAGCGAAGAGCTGTAATATGAAAGAAAAATTATACAAGGTTTTAAAGTATCTTGCAAATGAAAGTCTGAAAAGTGCAACATAAGTATGCAGCCCTCTGAGAAAATCCTTTGAACAAGCTTATTAGCTTTGTTAGCTTTACACAGTACAGACATTTTTTCTCCATGTTCTTTGGCAAATTGCTCAAGCTTACTGAAACTAATAGGAGAGTGCAATATTTTTCAAGTCCTACCACAGAATCCTGATTGTATTTAGGCTTGGGCTTTGACTGAGCCATCATAGCAAATGCATATGTTTTGATCTAGCCAATATCAGCATTGAGGTTTTATGTTTGGGCTTGACTTCCTGGAAACAAAACCATCTCACCAGCCTGGAACATTTTGAAGATTTTATTTCAGCAATGTCTTCTCTTTAGCTCCATCCATTTTCATATCAACTACAACCCGCTTAATCGTACCTGCGAGAGAAACTTCTCTCCACAGCATGATGCTTCCACCACTATGTTTCATAGTTTGACCAATCCATCCATCCATCCATCCATCCATCCATCCATCCATCCATCCATCCATCCATCCATCCATCCATCCATCCATCCATCCATCCATCCATCCATCCATCCATCCATCCATCCATCCATCCATCATCCATCCATCCATCCATCCATCCATCCATCCATCCATCCATCCATCCATCCATCCATCTGTCGCAGGGCAACAGAGACAAACAGGACAAACAATCATGCACACCCACCCTCACACCTACGGAAGATTTAGAGAGATCAATTAACCTGACAGTCGTGTTTTTGGGCTGTGGGAGAGATCTCACGCGTCCACAGGGAGAACATGCAAACTCTGCACAGAAAGAAACCCAGGAACTTCTTGCTGCAAGGCAACAGCGCTACCGCACCCACTGATCTATCCTGGGAAAATGATTTGCAGAGATGGCTGTAATTGAACTGTAGAGATTCTGGAAGTAGACACACCTAATAAATAGGAAAATATATATTCATTTGCTTTATGCTTTTAATAGGAACGTGCCACTAAGGGAGGCAGTGAATTCTGAAAACCATATATCAAACTTGGCAACTCTTCAGTAGATGAGGTAAAGAAAAACCAAAAATGCACATTTTACTACAGAGAACAATCTGTTAAATGACTACTGACAAGGCAGCATGTGGTATGCTGCTGTACTGACCGTTGCCCAGCTCCCAGGAGATGTTGTACTTCTTTCCAGCGCCGTACTTCAGCAGGCTCAGTGTGGAAGATGTGTTCCAGGAGTTGTCTGGGTTTCTGTGCAGTGCGTTGAGCCCCAGGATCAGGTGCAGACCAGCGCAGTCGGCAAAGTTGTACAGTTTGTCTAAAGACCTGGCTGGGAGAAACCCACAAAGCAGTTGTAACTTTGATTCTTTTGATTCATTTGGAATCATATGACGATAATAGAAACCACGTGGAACTCATGGATTTTCTGGTTTTTGATTCCTGTCATTCTTTATGCTTGACTGTAGCTCTACAGTAACATCTGTGGCGCTCTTTGTACAGAAACTACTGCATTGATTCTGAAAGCTTTATTTTCTAATATCTACCATTAAATCTACCATGGTTACCTTATTTTTAAAAAGGACTGTACAAATAAATATTTGTTTGCTTTCTGACTTTTTTAAAACACTGGACAATGACGATCACTATTTTGCAGCAAAATGGTCCTGGGTTTAACTCCCCTTCTGGGGTCTTTCTATTTCTCTCTCTTCCTTTATAGAGTTTGCATGTTTTGGACAAAAATCCTCCATTGAATAAATTTCTTCAGATTCACTTGATGACAGACATTCTAATGAGTTTCTTTGTTTTAACCTTTCTGTTGTGTTCATTTCTGAGTTGCAGCTATGGTATTTCTGGGACAATTTGACACATGGAATATTTAAAGGTGCATTTTAAAAATCCTTTGTCTCTTCTTCAAATCTAAAAGTATAAATCCACTAAACTATTTAATAGAGTCTTTCTGCTGGAGCAATAAGATGCCTGCCTTATCTCATGTTTGCCAATGTGGAAGCTGTTGCAGCAGTCTATACTCTACATTCAGCAGCCTCTTCAGTGAGTTAGCAAGCGCTGTGTAAAGTTGCCTGAGGCTGCAGACAAGCCATTTAAAGAGGTGAGACCAGCAGAGCTAAAGTGAGTCTACTGAATACAACACTCCCTGGAGAAGTAGTTGAATTGCTTAATTGTCTGTCACTTTAAGACTGAAATCAAAACATGTTTACAGTGATGCACTTAAATGCAACGACTGATTTCATGCAATTGTAAAGTACTTATCATACAGATGCAAGTATCAAGTTTTTAAACATTTCTCTGTACCTGGTATTTTGTGGTTTACCACATTATTGTTTTTCTAATAAGAGAAAATAATAATGATAAGATTATCTCTTAAATAATAATAGATTATCATTTGAGAGAAAATTATAATTTTCTTTGGCACTTTACCAAAGGTGGCAATGTGTCACCTTTGTTATAGCCAATTAAGTTGGCTATAAAAACTTCATTTTGCAATAATAGTCCTTCAACTTTTCACATCGGTGCAGAGGAAGATTATCATCCTCTACTTGGCAAATTAACAACCTGTTTAAGGTAATGACAGCATTTCAATTTGATTTAAGTGTGGACACAAAATAGTTGTACCAGAATCTTTGTTTGGTTTTTAGTTTGAGCCATTCTGGCATGGACTTACTGTTCTTTTGGGATCATTGACCCAAGTGCAATGGAGCTTATGGACGCAAATGTGTGATTTAAAGACCAGTGATTCTCCTTTAGGAATTTATGCTTGAGAGCAAAATTCAGGGTTCCATCAATTATGGCAAGTCATCCAGATCCTAAAGTAGCAAAACAGTCCTAGATCATCAAACTACCATTCAACTTTAGTTACAGTTTTTCTTAAATGGTGTGCTAGGACAGGACACAGCTCTTCCACTTTTGTTTCATGAGTAGACATAATATTCTCTTTTATAGTCATATAGCAAGTGAGGCCTGATGTGCTTTAATTGTTGCTCTGAATTCTTTTGTGATATCCTGGATCAGTAATAAGTAATAAATCATTTCAGTAAACAGGCCACTCGTGGGAAGGTTCCCCGTTGTTCCACGTTTTCTGTTTGTGAACAAAGGCACTCACTGTTTGCAAAAGTCCCAATGCCTATGAAATGGCTGTGTGACCATTTCCAGAGTGACAGATATCAAAGATGTTATTTCCCAGCTATTCTTTCAATTCTTCAGATTGGAAAAGATTTGTTGTTTTTTGAGATCTTTTAGCCTACTTTATGTTCTAATATATTGTACAATAGGTTCTATATGAATGATTTCCTAGTTCTACTAATCTGGAAGTGAAGGGTTAGTGAATTAAACTGAACTCATCAAAGAAATGCGGTTTATTGCAACAAACTGACAATTTAGCAAATGTATCAAGTTTATACTTTATTCTGGTAACCTTTGCCTAAAATTTTAATTGTTTGATAGTCTGAAATATTTAAGTGACCAAAAGAAAAAAGGAATCTTTAATGTGGTAACTAATTTCTATAACGGAAGTTAATTATAAAATATAATGTTCCTCACTGTTGAACTGGTAATATATCTCTACAATTAAGTCTGTAAGCAGAGGGTAAACTTTGTGAACAGACTTTGAGCTGAATTTGAAATATATTATGAAATCAAGAATTTACCAAGGAATGAATGCTGGGCTGGTATGTTTAAGTTAATATACGCACAACAATAAAGTTTCTTCAACTACGACATTCAGTGAGAATCCACATAGGCTGATTTTCCCATTATGGACTCCCATGGTGTTGTGCCCCACAAACATTGAGTTCCAGTTATGTGCCGCAGCTGAGTGCTCACTCATGTTAATGTCTCCTGTCTCCATTAGAATGGACTCTTCTCCACGATTAAGAATTTGGAGGCCTACCCCCAGATGTTGGCATATGTAAGAGACTCAAAAGTATTTGTTTACATTTGGAGGTGTGATTGCAAGCTTCTCATGGACACCTTCAGCTTTTGTTTTGAAATTTAATATGTTTGGGATCATTCCGTTAGCCTAAATATTGCCCTGAACTGTGACCCACACTTCCTAGGTTCAATAGGAACCAGATGAATGCTGTCTTGATGGTTGCTGTTAAAATCTGCACTAAACTCAAGGTTTCGGACCACCTCAGCTTGCTAAATGATAAATTCTTCAAAGACCTTATAAAGACAAAAGAAAACAACAACAAAAAACCCAGGAAGACAGATATCTAGCTGCTGAAAACTGCAAGGTTCTTTAAAAGTCCCACATTTAAAGCCACCTTTTCCATAACACAACCAAATTCTGAACAGATTTAATTCTAAATCTCATTTTTTGAATAATTTATTTCATAATTTTATCTCCTGAAGTGCTCTTCTGTGAAAGGAGAGGCCATCTTGCCTAATGCTTGTCGCACCTGGCATTAATCAGCTATCAGTCAGAAAGACAAAGCTTGAAAAAAATGTATGCCACAACAATAGTTTGGTTGCTCAAAGCACTGTTCACAAGCATATTTCTCCTGAGTAAACTGCCTGTTCCCCATCTCATTAATAACCAACAATAATGTTATTATCATAGCCACTATTACCGTAACTCCTTCCCTCTGTGGTTTAACCAAAGTGGTTTCTGTGTGCAGGAGCGGAGTAGAGGGCAGCAGGACAGAGAAAGTAGCGCCAGATGTGCATGTCAGGATGAGTAATTCCAGGCCTCTGCTCACCTGAGATCTGAGCACAAGGCAACAAGCCTTGTAGCAAGACAAAGTGAGCCGACCTGCAAAGACATCGTCAATGCATCACTGGCGGCATTATTCAGCTAAAAATACCTTTTTCCCTGTTGGCAGTTCTACAGTAACGTGTAGAGATGTAGACATGTAGAGTCAAATAAACATGCTTTCACTTACAATACGCCATGTTGGTTAGACTGGTTTCAGCTTAACCAACTTCAAAGAAAGAAATTATGCATAAACAAGTTACTGGCATTTTGAATTTAAGTTTATTTTTGTAACTTTTTATTTTCCATTGTTGATTTTGTCTACCTTTCTTCTTATTTTTCTTTCTTGAGATTTCAAATGGTATTTTATGCCAGCATAGCATGTTTAGTTTGTGCTCAAAGTGATCCGCTGTAAACTATTTCAATGACATCTGCCTGAAACTAAACTTTACCTTCCTTTTCCTTGCATTTATTCATAAGTGGTACAGTAACATCAACATGTATCTAAAGAAACTAAAAATGGAGAATGGCGCATACTCTATGAAAGAAAGCAAAGTTTGATCATGCAGCAGATAAATCCCCAAATCCAAGTCATATTAGTTTTGATGAAAAGCATTCTGAAGCAGAAATTTAAAGTTGCTTTCAAATGTTGTCCTGTGTTCGACATGCTCCTAAATGTTTTGGAAGTAGTGCAGAGGTGTTTTTTTTTTTTCCTTTTGAATGACATTTTTCCAGCTGTAAACAAAGAGATGATACACATAACTGAATAAATGATTCAGTGGAACATTTTTTAGTTAATATTGGTGAGTTTCATTTGTGGTATAAAAGTAACATATTCTTACAACTGTAATGGAAAGTGGGAGTGCATGGTCAAAGAGTTGTTCACCCCGCTGTCTTATAGTAAGAAGGTCCTGGGTTCAAATTCACCTGTGGTCTGTTTCTCCGTTCATTTGTGAGTTGTCTTCAGGTACATTGTCTTCCATTGACCAAAAAATGTCAGGTTTATTGGTTTCTCTAAATTCCCCTTCGAGATGCATGGTAGTTTGTAGGACTTAGTGTTGTCTTGTGATACACAGAGTGTAACCTGACCTGTCTTCTAAATTGCTGAAGAATGGCACGAGTTTCCTCATCCTGCACAGATTAGCAATTATGCAGAATGGATATATGGATATATAGATTGCTACTTAATTATTTCTTGACATTTTTTGACAACAAAATTTGTTTGCTTTTTTAGTACTTATTAAACTTTATAGGGTTGTTGTTGTTGTTTACAATTAATTACAATACTTTCAAGGTCACTGGGTTTGGTTTATGAAATATAATGTAATTTAGAAATGATCAAAAGACTGAATGTGTTATCAGACATTTGTGAAAAAGAATACAAAAATCACAATCTGAAGTCCATATTTGGAGTTTTAGAAATGCACTGCGGATGGTGGCAGCATGTCGGAGTCAATTCTACCTCAATTATGTTAGTTCTGAATTGTTCTTTCTGGAGAATTTTGCTCATTATTTTTTTGGCAGAGGCATTGCATATTTTGACAGTTGTTCCCTCTGGTTTTGGATGCCTCACATCTGGAAGATTTTCCCAACAGTTGTTATGATGCATAACCATGGCAACAAGGTATTGTTTTTCAGCTGGATGAAGCTGATTAGTATCTCCAAAGCTCAACTCATACCAGAGTTACAGCTCCAAGTCCCAGAGGAGTAAAAAAAAGCCTTTGTGAGTGCAGGTTAGGACCAAAGAGCAGACAAAGAAGGAGGATCCTCAAACCATCTCTTCCACTGATCATAAAACATCATAACTTCAATTCAAACGTCTCTCTCCCAAGCTTTCTAACCATATGGCCTGATAGAAGATTTAAAGAGAAGCAGCAAAACCAGATGAGGTAGATTAGCAGTGCTTCCCAACGACTGATGTGGTCACCCAGGACTTGCTGTGTACTATAGTCTCTGCTGCCCAAAAACGTACCTGTTTTCATGTCATATCAGTCGCGTATGAACGTGTTGAGAGTGAGACGGTCATACAGCTGCAGTGACTTCAGTCAGAGGATTGTTCAGTTTCATTGCAAGACTGATGACCACCAGAGATCCTTCTTGCCAACATCATTAATATACATAATGACTCTTTGAAGATACTGAGAACATTATAAAAGATCATGTGTCACTTGAAGTGTAATATAGCAAAAATACTTAATTTTTAACTAACTAGATAAAAAAAGTTACAGCCTTTACTGTTTTATGTTATTTCTAAAATAAGGAACATATTTTGAGCTTGTAGCCACTATAAATTCAGGATTTACTACTTAACAATTCTTTGTAATGGTGCACAAAATGTTACTGGGATGAATAACATTTTAATGTACAAGTGAAGAAATGAATAGTCAATTCAGTATTCACAGACATAATAAGGTCAAAGAAGATGTCAGCCAAAGTGAGATGCACATTGATACATTCAATCACTAAATGTTACTAAATTGAGGTTGTTTTGTTCAATTGTTTAAAACGAGAACAAAGTGTTTTAATTTTATGAATATTAAATATGAGGAGCAATGCATGAGTTTATGATGTCAGAAGACAAATTGCAAATTGAAGTTGAAAGAGAATAATTGTTACTCCAATGGCTTGCAAATAATATTTAATTTGTTAAACCTGCACAGAAACTTGTTTTGAGTTCGTAGGTAAATATCCTTATTTCCAAAAGAAACACATGCTATGTTGGATCTACTCTCTTTGAGGCTCATATCTTTTTTTATTTTACTTGTGGTTTTACTTCAAAACAACTCTTACTTTGAAATATCATCTAAATTTAGTCACAAAATTTTCTAATTGTGCCACAATGAATGCCTGTGAGAGGTCAGACTGTACTGTACTATCTCAGCTAAAAGTTTCTCTTTCATCTTACAAACAGTACAGCCAAAAACAAGCAGAGGAAACCAAGAGAGCCCTGTGTGTACATGAGTGTGTTTGTGTGTGCATCTGCTGCCGTGCCTTTGCATGTTTGTGTGCAGCGGAAAGAGTGGGGTCTGGATATTGTCAAGCTGTCTATCTGATAGAAAAACCAGTTCTGTGAAGCAGAGAGGCCGCTGCATCAGTCAGCGCTATGCCTCATTGCTAGAGCTCTGAATATTCCTTCAAACACTTCAACACACATACTTCCACGTATGTTGGGCCTGCATGCACTCACACAAGCACTGTTTGTTGGTTCACGTACCACCCAAGAGAAACAGATACCCATTTTACATTTCAAACAAAACCACACTTGTATCTGTTGCTCAACCTCCATCATCATCAGTTACATTTGGCTGATTAGACAGGTGTTCATTCTCTGCTAATGCAACCTAAAGGGGCAGAAAGTTAAGGTGGTCAGAAGCAGGGTTCTGTTGAAAGATTAGGAGCAGTCATTTATTTTTCCTGCAGAATATAGCCTTCCTAGGCTCTTCGTTTTCATGAAAGAGAAATAATTTTTTTCAGATTTGTGGCCAATAATGGCGTGATTTCATAAAACAGCAGAATGTCATACTGTAAATATCATAAAACAGAAATGTCAATGTTATACTGAAGGAAATACAAATACCTTGGAATGTAAAAGCATCTCGTGGTAAAAGATTCTGTAAAATTGTTTTAACAAATTCAAAATTAAAAAGCCATTTAATTTTCAAATATTTGGTTTTTATTTTTTTCAATTACAGAGTAAGCTAAAATCTGGTAATGTTTTTCCTTTTTTCAGAGCTAAATTTTTATGTTTCCAGACCCATCCACACTTGGAAATTAATGTAATTCAATTTCCAAGTGTGACAACAAACCCAGTATAATCCACTGTGATTGAATAACATGTACTTTTGTCATGTTACGCTTACATTCCTTTACAAGAATTGAAGCGAGAGGACTGTGACTTTTCAGACTCATCCAATGACTTGTTTGTTTTCCAAAAAAGTGACTCATGACAAATTTAGCCACTTTCTCTGGTTTATTGGAGACTTTGGTGACAAAACAGGAAAGCACAGACAGTACTGCCATTTCAGCCATTAATGAAAACTGCCATGAGCCCCTCCCACTGCCTGACTTCTAGGCAGTCAATCTGACTAACAGCAGGATCAACATGCAGCGGCCTGCAGTAGAGCAGAAAGGAGACCCGCTCTACTCTGTTTTAAAATTGCAATGGAACCACACAAAACTGTCAATGATCCTGCTCTTGATTACAGTAAATATAGTTGTTTTTTTTTAATGTCTCGTAATGTTTTATTTTTTTGTAACCAAAACTGTTGCACCAAAATATATCACTGTATGTGATTCTGATAATTGTCTCTAATTTTGATATTACACAAAACTGTGCAGGTTCAGGCAAAGTATTTCCATTGTTAAACTAAAATTATTATATTATTTCAGAAAGTTTATTTGTAGTTAAAAATCTTTCATGTATTTTTAATCACTTTTGTCTTGACACTGTTCTATTGTCTGTCGCCTGGAGCACACATGACCAAATATGAAAATTAGGCTATCCCGTCATCTTCTCAAAACCAAATGAGTTAAACTTGAGAGGAAAAAAAAAAATATTGGGACATTCCTAGTTGTAACACAAAGTCAAGACACAGCCCATAAACTCGATACAGGTCAAAAAATGTGGAAGTGAGTAAGAACAAATAATTATGTGACACCATAAAACAATAATTATAACTGCAGTCTACAGATGCAGTTTAAAGCTGGTTAATCTAAAAGCGAATCCTGTGAGCAGGAAGGATTTTAGCTATGACTTTAAGGTACAGAGGGAATCAGCATCCTGCACATTAGCAGGGAACTGATTCAAATGAACTTGAGCATTTCATCCTTTTTCTAATCAAGTAAGTTTAGCCCCTGTTGTCTATGATTAAAATGTGTGCAAATATTAGTGTGCTAATCCCAAATTTCTTATGGTTTTCAGAATCTGATTTTAGCATTGCTAATTCACTCCCATGTTTGTCATGACTTGTGCATTAGCTGAAAAAGACAGCAGGGTTTTTGTTTTGTTCCCTTGTTTAATTCAGTACAAAAAAGTAAAGAATTCAGGCCAGACACAACAAACAGCCTTGGAAAATCTTGATTTGGATGTTTAGTTGCAACGAAGCCTAACTGGAGCACCCAAGCAAATGCACACTCAGATGGACACACAAGAAAAATCTTGGCCAAGCTCTGGCCTGTTTTAAAACCCCAATCAAAACTGAATTCTCAAGAGATGCCTGCAGTCAAGAAGGAAAGCTGTTTAGGAAAATTAATTTTGAGCTTTTTTTTTCTGTTTGCGGATACAGCGTGCCTTTCCATATCTAAAAAACCCACACTGAGTATTCTGATTTCCAAAGTTCTTAAATAATGCATCATACTGGAGGTCTCAACACAATTTACGATGATCTCAAAAATACACACTTTGTAAGTTAAAAGAAAATACTGAGAGTGAGCAAAAAAAAGAAGAAAAAAAATGGGTATGAAATTTTTTTGTCAGCTGTGACAAAAAAAGTGGCTAACCTCAAAGTGTGCAGCAAAGTACACACGCTAAATTTGCATGGAAAGCTCGAAGACTGTCCACTCGAAGACTGTACATTAATCAAATTGTTCCTACTAGGCAGAGGTACAATTGCTGATGACAGTATTTAAGGCTTTTCCTGAACGAATGAGAACATTAAAGTTTTTCTTTAACACACAAACAGCGTGCTGACAATAGGCAGGACCAGCCATAAAACATTTAGAAGTAAACTGAAAAAATCCCCAGAAAAAAGACAAGTGCAGCACATATATCATCAGTGCCTCCATTATGGTTTCAATCCTTTTCTCTACTAGCTTCTTCGGATCATCCAGCAACTCTCTGCCTTCTGTTTCTCATTGAAACTATTCCACTGCTAACCAGATTCTTTCGCCACTGCAGAGAAAAGACACTGTGACTGAAGCAAGGTCATCTCGAGACTCACGTTTCCAATTTGCACTTCTTTCAGTAGATAGTCACAAAATGTTATTAAAGAGCTGTCAGTGCAATTTGATCCTTCATCCATATACTAGGGGAAAAAAAAAAAAAAAAAATCAGACCAACATGGTTTTATGAGCACGACTCAAAAAAACTAGGAGTATCGAGTGCTTTGCTAGCTTAGCTTCGGTGTATCATCCAGACGTTAACTTGACACTGTATGTTTGGGTTGTGCTCAGAGAGAAATGTGGTTCCAATAAAGTGCAAGCCTGGGCCTTCTTTTACCAGCGTGTTACACACAATCTAGTGCCTATATGTTTACACGCGCACACATCTCCACATGGACTCTTCTTCCATACAGAGTTGCTTCAAATCCAGCAAAACCATTCAGGTCAAACCACTTTTGTATCGTGGAAGAATGTAAGATATGTGGTGGGCACCTGTTTTCAATTCTGTTAGTAGAGGGGGACCGATGCATGCGCGTGAGTTGTGTGTGTGTTTCAAGCAGAATGTGAGTGAGGGATTACCTCAATCTGTGAATTTGCTGTGACCAGACTTGCGTGTGGCCCCCTCCCGTGAACCCTGTGTAAGGAGACGCAGAGCAAGTCGACAGGGCCAGTGAGTAAGATGAGTGGTATGTTAACATACACTGTTCTCGATGTAAAGTACAACCACTCTGTGCTGCTGTGAATGTGTGTAAGTGCGTATGTGTGTGCTCTAGCCTAGGCAACAGCCCGCAGACAACAAATCAAAGACAGAGAAGTGGACAAAATAACATCAACTGTCTTTCACTAGTTTTGGGCTATGTAACGCAAACCATTTGTTGGGGGGGAGATGGTGTTGAGGAAATGTGTATGGGGTGTGAGAGGTTTTCACATCTGTTTGGCAGTGGTCGCTGTCTATCACTCCCTAATGGGAAAAGTACGCTTTTTAGATACTAATGACCTCAGTATGTTTGGCTTGTAAAGAAACAAGGTGTGCAAAGGTATTCTTTTCCCAGGAGAGAAACATCATCATGTCTTATCCTTTTTTTCTTGCATTTTGGCGCTACCTATAAACCGCAACCAAACATAACCAAAAACATAAGGATTTTAGCAGCTGCAAGTTGGGCAAAATAATTTTTATGAATCATTGCTTTATTATAGGCTAACACACTGTTTAGTAACTATAATTTAATAATTCTGTTTGCAATAAATTAACATTTAATTACCAATGTTTTATGCATTTGGAAATCCCTGCTGCTTCTTTTCATCCATCATTCAGCCACTCCTACCTTGGAGACACAGAAATCTAAATCTTAACAAGGAATAATAAAGTAAGCTGTCAGGAAAAATGAGATATCAAAGCACAATGTTGCCTAGAAAGTAATTTGAGAATGATGTTACCTCATACTTTTGGCAAAACAAATTTTATTGGCAACATGGCTGCAGTCGCATCAATTCAATCTCAAAATCTCAAGATTTTTTTTATAATTCTGGCTCACTTCATCAGGTGTGACTGTGAGGTGTGAGCAGTAAAGTAATTGTACAGAATCTTCCACAAAGTTCTGAGAAAAGATCATTGCCTTGCAGAAAGAAAAGATCACAAAGATGTAGCAAAATCCATTTGTTGAGATGTTTTTATAAGTATAATTCACAAGTTTAAAGTTATAGGAACAACAGCTATTTGAATTTAGCAAACAGAAGAATTTATTAATGGCTGCCAACAGATTCCTGAATATGCTGGAGGTAAAAACCCTCCATTGATGTGAAGCATCAATTGGTGGCAGCAGCAACTGAGATGTTAGCTTCCACCATGAGAACCATCGAGTACTAAATGCTGAAGGTCCCCATGCCTTAACTACTAGACAGTCCACTCTACTAAACAAAACGCAACAGGAAAGTCTGCCCCACTTGCTAATAATAATATAAATAAACCAAAGACTATTTTCTTCTAGCATTGTGAATCCAGATTGGACTTTCTGAGGCCTATATAACTAAGAGACAAAATGGAGCTTTTTCTTTAAAGAACGCCTTGGCCTCAGCAGAGTGTCATGGTGGATCAGTGATGCCCCTGGGCTTCTTTGCTTCTCCTGGAAACCTGAAACATGTGAAGGTCAAAATGAATTTTAATGAATCAACATTAATGAACCGGAGTACTTTGCTCAGTTGTGGGCTAAGATTTCTTTTAGTATGCTGCCACAAATTGGTGACTGACTATGAATCATGTCTAAACAACCGGTTGTTACATCTGAAAGGGACCTCAAACCTTTTTGAAGTAGTTAAGATGCTTTTAATTAATGGGGTTGAGGGATTTTAATGACTTTTAGTCATAAAAAGTAACCTTTTATGTTCATAGAACCACTCATAATCTTAGTTGTGTTGGGTTGTTTAAGTAATTCTTGTTTGTATTGTTTAGCTGTCTCAGGCTTCATCAGCTGATGGTATGTGAAGTATGTTTCTTTCTACATACAAAGCCTGCAAGGATCTAAATACAATACATGTGTAGGTATGAATGTACAACGCATGTGCAAAACAACAATGTATAATTCACTTGAAATTACTACAGGTGTTATAGAGATATCTCCAGGGTTGGTTCTTCTGGTCCCAACAAATGCTCTCTTTTATACTCAAGAGCCTGTCAGAATGTGGTTCTATGATCGCAAAGGTCCTGTTACTCATATAAGAAGAAAACCACCAAATAGTCAGAGAAATAATAACCCTAACCCCAACCCTATCATTAGACAATGTTAATACAGAGTATCTTACGACATCCAAACTAAAACTTCTCAAGAATATTATTTTATTTCCAGGAAAGCAATTAAGGGCCTTGCCGCTAACTTCTCTCCAACATTAGCTAGAAAAGCCAATTTAGATATTGGGCCATAATTGCTCCATCTAGATGGGTCCGGATTAGGCTTTTTGAAAAGGCAGAAGAAACAACCTAAACATATTTTCACATTAAATAGAAAATACAAAAATGTATTTTTTTCTAAATGCATAATATGAATTATACAGAATAATTTCAGCTGTTAAATAAAATATTTTTTAACCAAAAAGGTGTTCATCATTCAACCTGTGCAAAATTACATAGTCTGAAGTTCAACAAACTAGAACATGTTTTGAAAATCCTCTTATAGTTGTGGTTTTCAAAGTCTATTTAACAACGTTAAGTCCAATTAGTGTCAGAAAAACTGAGTGTTAAAGACCAATGTCAGCCTCATACCTGACATTTTTACAACTAGAGATTAGTAAAACTGTCATCTTCAGACCTGTCAGCTGAAAAGTTTCTGATCTTATCTGGTTATCCATCTCATCACACACCTCTGTAAAAACTGTAATTGTGAGCTGAATGCCTTGTAATTGTAAAGAAACTGGACTCTTCTTTAGAGATAGAGATGGATACTAACCCAAGGCTGCCGAAACTCTGAACCATCAAAGAGTTTTGCACTTAAAACGCTTTTCTTACACAAAACACCTGCTTAAGCTGCAAACACAGTATGAATTATTGATGCCTAAAAGTTTTAACACCTGACTCTTTCGACAACACCTTGAAATTCACCCTGTTTAAAAAAAAAACTTACAAATCAAGTCTTGAGCAAACAAAGCATTTATTTCAGTAAAAAAGACATCTGTTACATTTGCAGTTTAGGAGAGCTATCTTTGATCCCAGGCTCTATGATGAATGAGGCTTATAAAGACCAGATCCCAAGCAGGGCACCAACGCAAACACACAGGATCCCAGACTCCTTTTTACTGGTGGAATAATCACCGTAATCACGGCAATCATCCTCCATTCTCAAACTATATCCACACGCATTACTTATGCTTCAGTCAAAATGAGGGTCTGTCTTCAGATGAGCGTACGGTACAGGGCCAGATTAAACACTGACAGAATCACATTGCAAGACTTTTAAAATTAGCTGTACCTTTATAATGTGAAATGCTGAGAAATATAAAATGTTCCATGTGAATATTAATCTGTGCAGTTGTGTACTAATTAAGATATCTCAAGCTTGGGCAATTTTGCAAAGTTAAAATAATGACTTATAATGATCCAATTAAAAATAATTTATTAACTGATGGGATAGTTTTCTAATTTAGTAAATATTTTTTGAATCATTTTACAACAAAACCATTACAAAAGAATTACTCATTTGCAAGGAAGTTTAAGCCAGGAAAATCATATGCAATAGTGCATTATTGTGACCCATAGCATTAAAGACTGATGTCATTCTCATACCTGACATTTTTACAAGATTAGTAACAATGTCGTCTTCAGATCCTAGCAAAATTTATATTTTGATTAGTCACTTATTGTGTTAATAGGATATTTTAGTCACTTGTATGAAACAGGTCCTTGTAAAAAAATTATTGTTTTTTGAAAAGCCTGTAAAACTAAAGCACATTTGGGATTGAACCCATCGTTTCCATTCTTCCTTTCATTGCTGCAGAATTCAGGATTCTTGTAAAAAGAAAGAAAAATATCACAACTCACCTTCAAAACGATGGTTAGTCCCATCTGAGTTTGTACAGCAGCACATTATGACAAACTGAGATGAATACTTTGGCCAGATGTTTATGGAGAAAGAGAATGGGACTTTTTCCAACCATTCATCTTATCAAATACCTCCCAAAGGCTTTCTATTCACTCTTGTGTGGCCACAGCTGCTGTGTTTTCTGATCTTGTCTTTTGGTCATCTAAAGCTTCATGAAAGAAATTTCATTGTTCTCCCAGGTGATAGCATATAATGTTTTATGAAAGTTTTCACAAGGGTATAAACTTTTACCGCTTCTGATTTTTGCACGGCTTTGAATTAGTCAATTACTTAAAATTCCCTCAAAATAGCATTAATTTCAATGTCACCAAATGTGGGAAATGATCAAGGGGCGTGAGTAATTTTCCAAGGTCCCTTTTTCTGAGTTTGATCTTTCCATCTTATCGGTAGAGAGTTTCTAACAAGTAACATTTTGAGTTGTTTCATTTGTTCTTGTGAATTTGCTGGATTTGACATTTATTTTCATGGTTTGCAAAACAAGTCTAACAAAAAAACAAATCAACAATGTTTGAAATCAATTTGGATCACCTCATGTTATTTTCACAAGTAAATGCCACTTCGATTATGTAGAAAACCTCAACGTACACCAATCTGTCAAGTTGTTTTTGTGAACTCATATATCAGCATAAATACATTTGCAATTATGCTGTTTTATTGATTTGATGTTCACAATTGAGACAGCATGGCTTGAGGGCTCCACATGGAATAGAGCCGTTGCCTCACATGCCTTCAAGTTTAGAGTTTGTGTTTTGATCCCATACATGTGCACAATCATCAGCTTCCTCTCACAGTGTAAAGACGTATGATGGGCAAATTAGGGGACAAGCTTGGATAGGCTCCAGCCCTCCCCCCCGTGAACCTGAACAGAGGAACAGTGACTTGCAAAATGTGCAGTCTGATGAAAAACATTCAGGTCTAAATGTGAGCAACTCATAATAAACATTTCTTATTAAAATGATGAGTTGCATTAGCTTGGGTTTTGCACACATGTATGAAGCATTATGTAACCATTTGAGACACAATACCATGTAGTGAATTTCAAATAATCCCAAGTGAAAAGGTCATTATAAGAAATATCATTTCATAATGTTAATATGATTAGGAAGTAGTTTTAAAGTTAATAATGTTAGGACAAATAGATTCAGATCATTTTGTTTTTAAACAGTGTAATATTGCTCTGATTTAAAAATTCTGTTTAACCACAACTGTCTGGATCTGAACAATGCAGAATAGAAATTTAGAACAATTTTTAAAGATTGTTTGTATTTGGTACAAAGAAATCTGAAATCACGACTAGGTTTAGGGTTTCAGATTGTACACATGCACCTGGGGGTTCCCACAGTACATAAGCTGTCAGCAATACTTGGGAGTAAGAAAGCTGCTAACTTTGCATGTCTTTACTATGATATGGTTTTGTATTTAAAGCAAGAAAATTCACAAAATGATCTAAACATGCTATCCACAGAAGCAAAACAAGGGATTATTGGAGACTGTGAGGTTAGTGACGGTTCTATGATGTACAATATAGCAATACTTGTCATATTTTAGAAAGTAAAGAAACGTTTGAAAAAAATCCTCAGAGCAGCAGAGGGCTGAAGGTTGGTCAGTCCTTCAGTTTAGATGTTAAAAAGTTAAATGTGTTTATATCAGAAGGATGCATGGCTATTAGATGTTAGCACATATCAGCCTGTTGATACTGCCGCCAGCCTCCTGCAATATACAGGAACTTTAGTGTACTTACACACAATTTGTTCAGTTTCTTACAAGTCCATATGTAGATGTTCAGATTTTTAAGTTGGCAATTTTCTAAGTTCTTTTTTCTTTCTTGATCTGTGTCACAGAAAATGTAGCAGCACAGCTTACCGAGTAACATTGTACTCAGAATAAGCTTTTTTGTGACCAGGCAGGTCCTTTTAGGAACTATTTTATGTACAAACAAGATACCCTACAAAATTCCTGGCAACTTTCTAAACAAATCAGTTTTGTTGGGTTGCAGTCCTCTACCAACCCCCTTTCCCGCCGCAGGCACAAAGAGGAAATTGTAGCACTGAAGTTTGCATTGCAGTGCAGTAATGATCAGAGTCTAGAGTGTGCTCCAAATTTAAGGGCAGCTAATTAAACTTTCTGTGGCTGCACACATGTCAATCATTTTCTCACTGTTAGAGAGGACAGAACAGCTCTGAGGCTGTTTGAGATGCGATTGGTGCTGAGAAGACAGTCCTGTCACTTCTTATGCTATTGTGCTGAAATTGTAAATATTTTAGCAAACATAAACCGTTCATAAATGTCTAATAACAGAAGTTTGATACAAGTTTTCTCTTTCTAATTCAGGGGACGCTGAAAGTACACAACTTAAGAATACTGAACAAAGGTCCAGCATACTTAGACTCTCATGCAAATTTTAATGCTGAGAAGTCTGAACAAACTTGTTTACACAAAATAAAGTGGCTTTCAAGAATATAGAAAGATTACAAAAATTACAATTGATGTGATATATAATGAAAATAATTCAAAAGAGCAGTTAGATAATCAAAAAATAAATTTCCTGCAACAAATTCAAAATGAGCAATTCTTTTTATTTTATTTTTCTCATTCAACAAATGAGTGAGAAAAATGAATGAGTGAGACCATTATATAGCAATAGAGATAAGGTCCAGCTACGTCAATACCTCGGGTGCTGAGACAATAATATTTGTGTGTTTTCGCTCAGCTGCATTCCTGTATCTCTTCTGGAGATACATGCTTGAAGGAAGTGAACTTGACCAACCAAGCTTGCAGAACCAGGCTATTAGTGCTGATATCAGGGCATACTGGCAGAAAACCTATGTTTTTCTCTCTGCCAGGAGAAGGACTGGGTTGAGCCAAAGCCAGCCAAACATCTGCTCCTGGTTAGAGGTGTCGGCCCCTGCCATTCGCAGTAAAGGTTCACAGAGAGATTTCACTCTGCCTCTTTTTGCCTGGGCCACTTAGAGCAGTCTTCTAAGCTTACTAAGGGAAAGCAGGTCTGAGGAAAATACCCCAGAAAATGTCATTCCGATTTCCTCTTTCGTGCTGCTCTCTTCTGACCGAAACAAATTTCATTTTACACTTGTAGACTCATAAAAATTCCTCCAATAACAAACCGCTTCTGCACAGACACGCTAACCATGGTGTTTAAAAAAGAGATAAAGAAATTGACTAAATAAAAATGTTTTCAGTAAATGTGTAACAAATTAATTGATAGTCTTTATGAGATCTGTATTTTTAAAATGTAACATTTTATTTTTTTGTTTCTGAGTGTTGCACACAAGCTCTAGGCTATCATATGTTATATTTCAAAATTTAATAGATTTTTACAAAAAACTGTGACCATATCAGTAAAGTTTTATTTTATTCAAACCAAAAATGTTTTAATTCCACTAAAAAATCTTGTTGAAGGGACATCTGAAGAAACATCTGAAAGAGATTATATTTTATTTCCTTCAAATGTGTCAAAAAAGTTGATTATAAGAATACCCCAAAGTGCAGATGATAAGTATTTATGCCTGTGCTGCATCACTTGTCCAACTGGACTTTGATGAACCCGGCTGGGAACAGAGAGACTTGGTTCTGTGTCTGTTGAGAAATAACATGTCTTAGAAGCAACAACCTAGGATATCGTAGTGAAGTTAAAGATGAATATGCATTTCCACGTGTGTCCAGCCCTACCGGAAAATGATAATAGTGTTCTTCTTTTAAAGAAAAAGAAAAATCTGAGTAAAAAAATGACCTCGGAGAGTCAGACTGATGTGCTCAGGGGTAAATTTTGCCTTGAAAAGCACAGCAATTAGAGCGAGCTGTTGACCTGAATACAGCCGTCAGATCCCATCCTCGATTTCTTTGCTGCATGTCTTCCTTTCAGATTACTGTCAAATAAAGGCCACTAGTGACAAAGAAAATCTTAGAACAAACAATGGAAGTACATACCCTACTTATTGCAAAGGTAAATTATGGTTATTTCTAATTTCTGTAGGAAACAAAAGGATCATTTTAAACCTTCCTGAATCTGAAAATCTGAGGCGTTTGGTTTGACACAATAGAACATTTTCCAAACCATTCTTGAAAACCTCCATGCTTACTTTTCAAGCTTACAAATATTAGCCTGGTGATTAATTGTGATTAATCACCTCACTAAAGTGTGATTAATCTGATCAAATGTTTTAAGTGATTGATGACACTACAAAATGTATACCATAAAATAATGCTTCACAACACTGCATTCAAAATACTGAAACTGAAAAACTGGCTGAGACTGGAATCGGATGGATTGTAGCCGAAGTTGCAAAACTTAGTGAAGAATGTAAAAATCTGTTTTGTTTTGTTTTCTTCATTCAGTGAACACATCATTCCTGATCTTACCCCAAGCACTGTACAATGAACAGAACAAATGCAAAATCAAAAAACCAAAAACTTCTAGTCCTCACTCAGCACGCTAAATGCTCAGGGTCATGACAGAGCTGGTAGGAAAATATTGTAAAACCAGGACTTGTTTGAAAGAGTTGACAGGAGAAAACCTCTTCCACCTAAAAACAATATAGCAGAATGACTTAGGTTTGCAAAGTTACATTTGAATGAACTGCATGACCTCAAGAAAAATGTTCGCTGAATAAATGTGAATGAAGTAGAAATGCTTGGCCACAGACAATTAAGTTTCTGGTGAAAACCACAGGTTGTCACAATCCTTATGGCTCTCTCTAATGTTTCTAGTTGGGTCATTCTAGTGTTACTTCCTCTTCACATTAGTGCTTTAATTTGAACTGAGTCTCTTTGTTTATTCTTGTGTTAGACATTTTGCAGTGATAAAGAAGGTGAAGCATCTGTACAACAGCCAAGTCGTAATTGTATCATGCAACAATATAAAGTGGAAAATCTGCAACAAAATTGCTAATAAAAAAGAAAATATTCAAGGTCTTGCAATGGGCCACTCAAATGCAGACCGCTTGTCTAGTGATCTAAAAACTTGTAGCAGGTGAGTAAAATGTAATTCTGTTCAAACTATCATTCTGGTTGATTTAAGTAAAAGTGGACTGCTATCAAAAAATAAAGTGACTTCATACTGTGCCTGTCAAGTTTCCAAACTTTATAGCGATAAACTCAGACTATGTGAAGTTGTGGGTTATCACTTGAAGAGTCAAAGTACAATCCAATCACATTTTGTTACAATTAGCAACACAAAAAAACAGACAAAACCCCACAATGCAATAAATCATTGCTTTGGAAGGTAATCTGGACACCTGTGAGGCAGTGATTTCTATAAAACACCAATCTGTCTTATTATTTTGACACCAAAAACAAAGCAAAGTGACTAAACCTTTCCTGAAGCTGTGCATGGTGCTGCATATTCATGTTATGCATCAGGGATTTGAACAAAGGGGAGTTCATTCAAATATAACATCTTTTTGTAATTAAATTAATTAAAGAAAATCGCTTGCCAGAAGATTTAATTCAGGTGAAAAAAATATAAAATAAAAAAAAGCACTAGTCACAGGCATTTTGTTAAAATAACACCAACAACTACATCCTTATGAAATACTATGGTGATGATAGCCAATATGTGGGGATCTACTAAATCCCCTCCCTGTTTTAAAAGTAGAACCAAATGCAAATGGGATTTTCCTAAGATAAGTTTAGGGAAAAGAACACACAATATGGTGTGCATGACAGCAAAATGGCTCTATGACAGCTGAGATTTCTCTATATAAACCCTATGTATATGAAATCAATATGCACATTAATAATGGGTTAATTATCTAGTCTTGTATCTCCAAAAGTCCAAAAATTACCCTTCTTATTTTAGTGGTTTTTGTGTATAAACTCTTAAGCTGAAATGAATCTGTGAGCTGGGTTTAACTCTCTAGGCCGTTATGTGAACTTTTCATTACAAAAACTCAAAATATGTTTAGAGAGGACGACGGGCAGAATATTCTGTGCAGCATAATTAGGAAGCAGCTTCTTGTCATTTACCTCTGAGGCACATTCATGTTCTTTTTTCATGTGAAGGTCAGAGATCCCAGAAAGCCGACAGCAGCATCTTTACATCAGGCAAGACTTTCTTGCAGAACACTTTAAGTAGGTGAGACATGTTTTCACCGTTAACAAGCTTTTTCTTGATGGTGTTACTTTTTTGTCCTGAAAGAATATCAGCATTTTCAATCATTTCAAACATAATTCCTAACTTCAAATTTGATACAGTGTAAGTATGTAGGGAATTTGCACATTATTATAAAGAAAGATTGACTTTTGGAGGAAAAGCACAAAGTCCTGTGTTTTTTTTATTTAGTTATAGGAGATAAGCAAGACATAATGTTATGAAAGGTTTATAGAAACAACCCTTTTTGTTTAAAATGTTTTCTTAAGAGAGCCCTGACATTGTTACCTGTGCTCTGAGCTTTTTGGGAACCCTAACACTTGTGAATTTACTGAACCATAACCATTTACAGGTTGTTTTTTTTAAACCTTCTAGACAGTTTTACACAACAGGTGTTGGTTGGCATAGTGGGTAAAGACTGCTAGCTCTCCCCAGCATAAACTAAGGGAAGAAAACAAATGTTAAACTTTCTTTGTTACCATTTTATCAGGGAAATGTTTGTTCTTTCTTTGCTCTTTTTCCCCACTGTTGCACATTCCTCACTCTTTCCACTCCTCTATTTCTTCAAAACTGTTTGAATCTCACTTAGCCAGTTCAGCCAAGCTCTTGTTTTCTCATCTGAAGGGTTGAGAGCTGCGCTGTGAATCTGCAGCTCAGCAGGACACCATCGAGTGATAGATGGCCTCTGACAAGGTCCAACACAATCCAACCAACCATATGCTCCAGGAAGAAAAAAAAAACCAAAACATTACATGGAATTAAAGAGGATTCATAAGTGGTGAGGATAGAGACATGCCAAACTGTTATGCAAGCAACATTTTCGGGGGTTTACAGAAGTAAACCTCAGAAAATGTTCAAGGGTTTACATCTGATCTTCGGTGGGTCAAAATACCACAAAGTTTATTGTAACCACTTTTAGAATTTTTGCAATGGCTGGCATTTTTTTTACATAAATGACTTTTATACATGGAAAGAAATTACTTAGCTCCTAATATCTGAGTTGATTTTTTTTATACATAATGTGTTAAACTGTGTCAAAAAAAAAAGAAAAAGCTTTCCACTCTCAACGAGAGTAAGGCATATAAGGTCATTGCTTAGGGAACTGATTTTTCATCATCCAACAAAATGCTGAATGAAGGAAAACAAGTGGTACAAAAAGGTCCACAAGTAACAAGGACAGAGTTTATTAGTATCAACAAGACAAGGATTGTAACTCGAGTCGGTATGCACAGTAATTTTCAGAATAAGGACTACGACAGTCACGTTCTTCCACCACCAACAATTGCAAACATATACTGTACAGTATGTAGAGCTACATTTCAGCAGGAAAGAAATTTAGAGGTCTTTGGTAATGTACACATTTCTGGAGAAACTGAATTTTGGATTTTCATTAGCTGTAACTCATAACCATCAAAATTTATGGAATGAAAAGTTGAAAATACAGAAAAATCTGTAAACTTTTTGATTTGAATTAATTTAATAATTTAACAAAATTTCAAGTCACTGTGATACATCATGAAAAGAAAAAATGTCTCATATAAGAAAAAAATATGTCCTGAAGTAAAGGTCTGCAATTTTCCTCTGGGACAATAGGCTAATGTTTTTAAATCTAGTAGTAATAATAAAAGCAGGTATTAACAGTTTTTCTCAATAATTGTATTGAGTTTCCACAAGATGCATCTGCAGCGTATATCTATTTACCTGTCATTAGTTTGTCATTGCAAAATATGTCAACACACTCTATAAGAAAAAAATGTATTTATTTTATCCTCTCCTTGCAAAAGTTATTTATTTGAAAATCTTAAATAATAAATGTTAGGTTTTCAATAATGACAACATATTTCTTTAGTAAATATTTATCAAAAATTTTATATTGTCTTTTTTTTCTAAACATCATGCAATATTCACAGCTCCTCTAAGCCTTCCTGAACTCGACTGATGCAAAAAAATGGCTTTTTGGAGTCTAAAGGTTGCTGATCCCCTTTTCTAGAGGGTCAACAGAAAATTGCAAATCTGCTTCAATTTTGATTTGCTATGCCTGATCAGTTCTCAAATACCCCATTTTCTCTCACTGTGAAATGGAGACGCTTTCCCAGAGGACACACATGTACACTAACGTGCACATGCAAAAATGCTCCAAACATTTGTGCGATACTAATGAGTGTGTTAAATTCCAGTGCAAGTTGTTGAGAGAAGAAACATTAGTGTAACATTCTTAAACACCAGGTCAAATCACTTCTCCAAACAGCGGTTACAGCTTCCTAGCCTCATGCTAGCTCTCCTTGTAGAACAAACTTTTCGCACCATAAATACACAAAAAGAAACCTGACACACACGCTCACACACGCACCCACGCAAACGTGTTTGATAGTCATAAATAACGGATGGTTTGAACCTGTGAGTCAAATTAAATGAAATAAAAATGTGTTTAACTGGTAATGAATGAGGCATGTTTTCCCCTCAGAATAACAACTTCATCTGGACTTGTACAGCGCTTACATACACATACACTGTGTGTATATATGTACACACATTTTTTTAAGAGGCACCGGCATTCCAGCTCCAGATCTGTCGCAAACTGCCTCAAAACAGTCAGGAACATAGTGTCATGATTTGAAATCTGACACAAAACGTATGCTTTCTGGAGTTCCCAGGGAAAATGTGGAGGTTCAATGTCATGCCAAACAATCTTAGAAGAGGAAGGGCTGCTTTCAAACATTTCCCATGCGTCAGGCTATTAAAATGACATTCGTTTGCAGGTTGCTGGCACTTGTCTCGGGCATATTGCAAACACATGGAATTACATGATATGTCCATCCATGATTTAAACACTAGGTATTCTTTGATGCAAAGAAAAACAGACACTTCTGGATCTTTGAAGGCCATGTGGAAAGAGCGAGGAAAAAAGAAAAACAGGCGATACAGCAATCAAGAGTTTGTCACGCTGAGATTACATCACTGCTGATGATTGTATCCTGACAGGTACGGAAAGGAGGAAGAAACAGCATGTTAGAAATTTAGCCAAACAAACATAAAACAGAAGGTCAAGTAATTTTAGATGTAGTCATGTTCTGAAAGAGCCCCTTTGTCTGAAGATACTACTCTGTGTCACACTGAAAAAGGCCTCCATGTGTGAAACTCTAGTATTGCACTGCAGGGCTTAATTCTGGAGCCAAACTTTGTTGCTATCTACATGAATGTAAGTAATCTAATCAGCCATGTTATTTAAAGCATGGTTGCTATTACAGAGACATCTGAACTAATGTGACTTTTAACACAACTCTGCAATTAAGCTGCACATAGAGATTCAATAGATGTTTTTAATAAACCGAGTCAAAAATATACAACACATATAGGGTGTTTTCACACATAAGGAGCACTTCCATAGCGCAAATCTTTTCCAGGAATCATGGTAAGGTTTCTTGTTTTGCATTTGCTCAGCACTTAACGGGGCAAACGTCAATCACTAGGGAAGAAATGTACTTCCAAAAAATATCCAAGGTTGACTGTATGTACTTTATCATTCACCAGGAACATTAGAATGGACATTTGTATAGTGAGAGCAGTCAGATTGACTTTTTTTGCTATACTTGCAATTCAATTTCATCAGTTTAAACTCATTTTTACTCAAGTTTACCGTTGCCTGCAGCGGTGGTAGAGTTTAATTAAGTGATGTCCAATTACAGTTGCAGTGAGAGAGGAAGTAAATAATTATTTACTAATTATTTACTTCTAATTACTAATTATTCAAAAATAATTAGTTGGGGTATTAAGTTGTTTATGCTCTGAGGCACAAATAAAGTGAGCCACTGACAGATTTTCAAGTCGAAGATGCTGCTGCTAAATGTGTGTGATAAATCCTTCTTTGGGTCACGTCTGTCAGGCTTTTGTTGTTAAATACCTCTTAAAATTACAAACTTTCTTTGAAGTGATTATAACTCAGTTTAATGTTGTAAACACATGGAGAAAATCACAAAAATGAAAAATAGAAAGCCAAAGTTTAATCCCAACTTCTCCTTACTTCTTGTTTTTCCTCTGTGAGAGAACACAGAAATTTGCAATATTGAAATTCATTTAAAATGTACTACAGTTGCAGCTTTACACAAATTTAAGGTGATTTTATTTCCATTCTAAATTATGGTCCCTGTGTTATAATGAAGGACTAAAATTTACTGATAAAGTTAGTAAACCCTCAACTTATCAAATTCCTATCAAAACAGAGGAAGGCAAGCTAATGTTTGCAAATCTGCAAACTCAAGTTTTTGTAGTCATATATATTTGGGTCAAATGGTTTTTACTTTAGAGTAGTAGTTCCCAAAGTTGGGTTAGAGAACCCACTTAGGGTCACAAATGTGTGTGTTTTGCATTTTTAGATTCTCTTCAGAAATTAACCTAAATACTAAAACAAAATGACAATGGAAAGGACATGCATTTGATAAATAATAGTAAAAGATAACAAATAAAATAACAATAAAATCTTGAAAATAAGTAGAAACAAAATATCGGCCTGTATACTGACTGTTGATGCCAATTGTGTTCCCATTGGATCACTTTTTAAGCAACTCAGTAAAAGTGCCTGCATGCTCAATGAAGACTAAGTGTCTTGTATTTTATTTGTGGGTCAGAAGCCTGAAAGCTTGGGAACCACAGCTTTAGGGGAATCATTGTTAGAACATTACAGCTGCTCTGTAAAATGATGTTACCCCTTTGCTGGTTACCAACTCGCTGTCTGGAACATCTGATTTTGATCATTCTATTTATTTGATAATGCTCCAAAGATTAATGTTTCTGTATAACAACACTGCATTTGTGACACGCCTCAGTTGCTAGCTAAACAGCACAGCAGAACTCCAGCTAATCTTCTTCAAATACTAAACAAAGGGGATTGCAGTGAAGACCTATGCACAATCGTTAACGTTCCTCATGCCGCCAATATTCCACATTAGTAGCTCAAAGCCAACAATATTCTTGTAGATAACAAAAAATCAGAGAAGATCATTCTCATTTGCCTGCTGACACAGAAAGAGACTTTGTGTGCCATTATGGTGTAAAACTTGGGAAAAAGTTGGATATATCTATGTTAAGCAATAACCAGGAGATGTAGCAGGCGCTACGCCAGCTGAAAGCAAAAACACTCAGTCTGTCCAAATTCACACCTTGTGTTTGCAAAGTCACAAACTCATTTTAAATAGAGAAAGACACCAAAGAACCATTTCAGACCTTAAAAACAAATTCTAACAAGATACTATAAAAGGGAGAAAGGAATCACATAGCAGAACTAATAGGAAAGACAGAGTGTGTTTCTCTTAGCTGAAAGAAAATATGTTTCGTTTTGAAGTGAGTACAAACAGAAAGCCGTAACTAGAAGCAATCTGTGGACGGCTGTGCCAGTTTGTTTGATGAAAACATTTTCAAGCCCTTCACAGATGTTTAGTGAATTCGCTCCTATGTGGATGCTTCTAATGTTTGTCTTCACAGATTTTCCACCTTCTTCTTTCCTGTATATTCTTTCTGGTGCCTCGTACTTTTTGTCAGGGAAAGAACTTCACTTCAGTGCTCTTTGTTGCTATATTGCAGAAGGAATTGCTCTTTTTTAATTATTTTTGCTTCAAATGTATTAATCTCATTGTTGTAGAGTAGCATAAGTAAGACCATTATCTACCCAGCAAACAATATTTGAATGTCTATGAACAGATGTCATATATCGGGCAAGCATATCAAGGTTTTAAGAAGTTATGGTTTAAAAACCACAGATGTTTTATAACACAGTTTCTTAAATTAGATGCCAAAGAAAGACAGCAGTTTTCATCTGCTTATGTTGAGCTTTGAGTAGCACTGCCAGTCAGCTGACTGAAAGAGGGGCACAACATATCTTCTTAGCAAATAAAAGCGGTAACAATTCCGCTGTTGGTAAATATTTATACTTGCAAAACATGGCCAAAAACATGCATGTCAATGTGGAGAAACGATCTCCCTCTCACTCCTGTTTGCTTGGCTCCCAAGCTAAATTGGGACCAGAGGGCATGAAGAAAATAAACCTACAGATCAATCCCTGTTTAATCTTTGTGTACTTGTGGGTCAAAAACATGAAAGCTCCCACCTTGGCCAGATTGTTGGCTGGTGCACCACACCTCTATTTCCTCAGGCACAAAGTCCTTAGACTCAGCTTCAGGGATTGCTTCAGATATACCCAGCAATAGTTGATCTCTCTGAGCACAGCTGTTTGGTAGTTCAAGCCAAGATTATTGACAACAGGGACAACTGTTCAGGCTAATTTCCCCCAGAATCAGGATGAAAAATATAGGTAGTCTCTCTTCAGGTTGGAAGGAATAGGGGGAAAACAGAACTGATACAAAAAACATCATGGAATGACTGATGAGGATATCAGGGAAATACTTTCGAAATGTCCAAAAGACCACTGAACCACTTCCACTGGAAAGAAATAGTATCCCAACTATTTCTTATCCTTTGTATCCAAAGATACAAAGGATATAAGTGCTGCACCTCTGTGTCATTTCAAGCAGAGAGGGCTCAGGTATTGGTGTCTAATTTAGTCTTAGCTGGGTTTACAAGATGTAAACTTCCCAGTCACATGATACTGCTCATATGAGATCAGCCTAAAGAATAGAGAGGAACGAGAGGCTAAAGGATGTCAGGCTAAAGGCAATAAATTTAGTGCCGAATTTTACTTTCATTTTGCGAGACCTATTTACAAAATGACCTAAAAGCAACCTGGTGACATGGTTACTTTTGTAAAATACTATTTATTAAAAGTGACAAGTTAGCCACCGATAACATTCAGCTGTGATCTGGGAATTGAAAACTCCATTGCTTTTATATGCACAACATCCATTTTAAACTATGGAATAAGAAGTCAGTGAGGGAAGGCTTTTGGCTTTTGTTATATTTAAAAAAAAAACCTTTTGATTGTTTGCTTTACAAATATTTAGACCAAATTTGTAATTTAAAATGCAATCCAAGCAAATAAATGAATAAATCAGTTAATTAACATCTAACTTCATAAACAAAATAAATTTGAGGTGGAAAACCAAACAAGATTTCTGTTTTGATCCTTTTTGCAATATAGTCATGTAATTAATCTTGAGCCAAATGTATGAGTATGTTCCCATGTGTAAATTAAGCATTTCTCATCTTAACTTTTATATCTGTCTCCCATTCATTCTGTAGGATTTGAAAATGTGTGATGAAGACAGGAAGTTTATCTTTAATGAGAACATTCACCTTTCTGGCAGGTCTCTAAGTTACTCTTGATATGTTACATGCTCAGGCTGTCTGGGATAAAATGTTCTTTAAAGATTTAACTGCTTTATTTCAATCACGTTTTGGTCTACAGAGTATTCTCATTGTTAATTTGGAGATCTATTCATGATCATTTTGCAGTTAAGAAAGTTTTAGGAGTAATAAACTGGATTTAATATTCTGGCTACCAGGGAAACATTTTTCAGCATTCTGGCTAAAATACGACCCCAGAACGCTTGTTTTAGAGCTACACGGATGAGCCAGAGATCTTGATGAAATTCAGGGGATTTATTTTCCTTCAGAGCTTTTCATTGTTCATTGAAGCCAAAAGGTTTTGTCTTACCCTCATCAGTCTGACAGAGTTGTTTCCAGATTGAATTGGGTTTCTAGTTTGATTTAAGACTAAAAACCTCAGAAGTTTGTGATGAATATGCCGGATAGGTTTTCCTATGTCGACTGTTTAATTACCTTATATGTGCTCTGTCATTTGTAGAACAAGCACAACAGCAGTCCAGAGTAAGCTAATTTAGCCCCAAGAGTCCACCAGTTTTCCAATAAATCTGCACAAAAAATTGTTCTTTTTTAAAATATTGTTTTACCTCAATCCAAAGTACAAAACCAACTCAGTTAAAGCAAATTCTTTAATTACATTGTAAATCCAAGAAACAATTTTATACTTTGTCAGTCACACTAAGCCTTATGTTGCACTAACTTATCAATTATTTCAAATTTCTGTATGCCAGAGAGAAACATAATGGCAGAGAGAAATTTACAAAGCTACTACATTTTCAAAACATGTGAATTAAAATATAAAAGTTGAATATTTTCCTATGTGCTTTCTGCTTACATCCCATATTTTCATATTCAGTTTTGCATCTCCTCCTTTGAAATGTTTTTGTTCCACTTCCTTAATAAGGAACTAGGATACGGTTACAATGAAAAACTTTTTTTTAAAAAGCCACCGTTATTTTTCTCTTTATTAGTGCTGTCCCTGTGTATGGTGAAAGTTTACATAATATATCGGCAGTTTTTTTCCAGACTGAATTTTGTGCACAAATCTAAAAGACTGTAAGTGTATTTCATAACTTGTAGAGTGATATACTTTGTCATTTTAAAATGAACTGCATACAACTTCTGTTTAAACTCTGAAACTATGTCAACCACAATAATCTTAATATCTCAAACCGAATCTTAGACCTAATTCTTTGAGCTAAACATTTCACACAGAGTTACTCTCTAAATCTAAAGAACAGTGATCGGAAAGAAACAAGCATATGTTTTTTTGTGCGGACAAAAATAACAGCTGGAAGGTAAGTAATGCAGAATCAATTGAAAAATAAAAAATGAAGGAACTAATTCAAAGAAGGGATATGTTTAAGCAGAAAGACTTAAAAAGACGCTGACCGTGACCTTGTCTGAGGTTAAGGTAATTTTGAACTCAATTCCCCTGCTGAATGTGTGTGTGCACATTGACTCATAGTGGCCCCATTACTGATGACTCTAACAAGCTGAGGTCAGAGGGCAGACAGTGGTGAGTGAAAAAGGATGGAGCAAGACTGTTAAAGGTCCTTTAAGCACCACCTGCCTTCATGCATACACATACACACACACACACATATGCACTTAAAATCTTGACTAATTGATGCCAGACCATTTTCAAAAACATCCCTCGTGCCTCCGGACCCCTGCTTCTTCCCGAACCAAAGGGATGACAAGCCTTCACACAGATTCCAGTTTACATAACATGCTTTCAATTCAACTCAGAATAATGGTGAGGTGATTACTCAAGCATGTGCACACTTTTAATACTTTTTCAGTGTCATTGCCGCCGAATTCCCTTTAACACAATATATGTTACAGTCCACCAGAGACATTTTGCACCATGAAAGAAAAACAGCAGCTGCACCATTACAGACATCATTCAACTTGTTCTCCATTCCTACGACTAGCATTTCCCAGCAATGCTGAACTTGAAAGGCAAGGAAATTTCAAAACCACAAATGAAATCTTCTAAATAGAATAATTTTGGCTTTGCCCTATTTTCCCCAGTTACACCAAGCAGCCTTACCATAACTATGGCAGCAACTCAAAAGCCTTATAAAACACATTTCTGTCTCTCATCATCACCCCATACCTCCTACTTTGAACCATCAGTAATATATGGCAAACAAACGTCAAAGCACATGGAGTAAATAACATTTAGTTAGGATTCATTTTGTCCATAATTTATGCTGTAACAATATTTCCAAATTATATTTCATCCGTTAACCCCCCAACTCTCCTCGCCCCAAACGAGTAAAGACAGTTTTATTACTTGCTTTTAGATTTAAGCTTTAAACTGATAACTAAACCCATAACGAGCTTCAAAGAAGTATGCATATTTTAATCATCATTAATTATTTATTTTTATTCTTTAGTATCACTGAGATGACTTGGATTCCACCCAGCAGTTCAGTAAAGAAAACATAAGCATATGGGAAATATGAACATGTTCGTTAAGTTATTGATATTCAGAAAATGTGAGAACAACAAAGACAAGTAACTATATAGCCTTATTCTTGTTCCTCTTTGAACTGAATAAGTTCTTATTTTATGTTTCATTATTATTATTATTATTTCTTTTTAGGACATTTTTGCAGCTAACATTTGTTGTTTACATATTCAAAATAAAAATTTCATAGAAAATAATTATGCATCAAAACTGAAGTCAGCAACAAAGGTTTCCTGCAGCATGCAGTAAAGTACATAACTGTTCATACCCCTGCCTGATTTAGGTTTGAAATATCTCTTTTAGGTTAACCAACATGTTTCTTCTTACTGGAAGTCATTTCAACACCTTGGATTGGAGCGGCCACAGTCTCGACTTGAATGCAAGGAGCTAAAAATTATGGTTATGGTTAGGAGGTCTTTCAATCACAAAGATGTGGAACTCATCACCAAATATAAATTGTCAAAAATACCAGCTGAAGCATGCAGAGAGCGAATCAACAATTCTATGTAATATCAATACAGTGACAATATTTCTATCAAAATAAACAAAAAGATACTTTTTAGCGTTTTTACAAGCAAAATTTTTAAAAATAACATAAATTGCAATCTGAACTTTTTGTTGGAAATGTTTTGTTTAAGAAATTAGAAATATTTGAGGGTAAGAGGGCATTGTGCTAAAAGAGCTTCATGGGAATATTAGAAAAACTTGTTTATCGGCTTGTCTGAAAAACTAAAATGATGCTTTTGAGTGAACAACAGACAATTGCTAAACTACTTCAGACATGAAGTTGTGTAATATTATTCTGTCTATGTTGCTCAGTAAGCAGAATATCGGCTACAGTGGCAGCAGTTTAAGGAAACTTCAAATACTGGTAACAAGGTAAAAGGAGAATCTGTAGCTTAAAAAAAATTCTGTAGTTGTTTTCATTGCAATTTTGCATCCAAGACAAGATGAAGAAATACCGCATTGTGCAAGGTTATTCCAATTTATGCATAAAATCATAATTTGTTTCATTCCTTTAAAAAAGTTCATCAGAGTATATTATTTTAGGTCAAGCATTTAGAGTCTAAGAATGCTAGGTGTTTTTCATGACTATCCAAAGTGTAAATAAAACATAAATGCATTTTTTATTTTTGCCAATACTTCTATGTTCAAAACAAAGCTGTTGTCGGCCAGATCTATTTGACCGTTGTAAAATGATTTTTATTTTTATTTTTTTGTTCATTTCAATAGCTTTATTTGTCTGTAACTTCAGCTTCAAGGCCACATGTGTGTTTTCAGACACTCTTCAAAATGTTCAGGTAAGAAATGGCAAAGAATGTAATAATACTTTAGTAGGACAGTTGTGCAATATATTAGTTGTTCACTCTAGAGTCTGCAATTTTAAAAACTGATAAGCGAGCTTTTTCTGAAAGTTTTTGCAGCTCTATGCAAATATTATTGAGCAAGAATAAGGGCAAAAATTGATAACCTGCATTAAAGAAACTAACCAGACTGACTGCCACGACTTTAAAGAAGATCACATTTACATTGCCACTGCTAGTGCAATGCCTCTTGATAAAAATATTTAATTACCAAAAAGTATAAAACATCTGAATTTTCTGGGAACAATATGTCTCAAGGTATGTGGTGACAGAATTAAAGACCAGAATATAAAAGTTTGTGTCAACAGATTGGTAGCACTAAAGAATAAATGCACCACAGTTTGATTCCTGAACTAAACTTGCGAGAGGACTTCTCTTTAAAGCAGGTCTGAATTCTTACTGTATTTGCCTACTTTGATGAATACTACTTGGCCATGTTTTGATTGGTGCACTTGAGACGATTTAAAAACACACATCTGATCTATGTTCCGAATATCTCCCATTATCATTCTTGGAGCAACACACAGAAGGTCATTTTGCCCCAGAACAGCAGAAACATCAGAGTGCATGACAAATACAGTACAGGCGAACTGATGCGAGGCCACCGGTTCTACGCTTGTACTGACCAAAAATGTGTCTGACAACTTGGTTCACTTGAGGTTGAGTTAGAAGGTTTGTTTTCTGTAATTCATCAATTTCTTTTTAAAACACATGGCCAAATATTTCATATGGCGCTGGATCCGTGGCAAAGTGGGGTTTTGCAGAAAGGATTTTGGCTTTAATACAGAACTAAATTAATATATTCTCTAACACACAGTTGCCAGTAATTTCCAAAGTTCAAAAATATTTTTCTACGGCTCTTTGGCTTTTGGGACTCAATCTCAGGGTGGGTTTCTGTTTTGAAATAAAAATCCTGCCTAAACAAAAAGAGAATAATAAAAAATCTCCCACTCATAACTTTTCAAGATGGTAGAGAGGATAAGAAGCAAGAGTGCAACAGAGAAGACAACTTTAGCATTCCAGTCTTATTTTTATTCAGCTCCGTAGTAATAAGTACTTATCAATCAGGGAAATTTTATTTTGAAATTATAAGGTCCACATAGCCTACACAAAAACTGCCTAAAAGTCTAAAGACTACAAATAAATACTTAGAACTATAAATCATTTTCTATAGTTCCCTGTTGGCATGTGTCTAAATCACATTAAATGGTATGCAGCCCACCCAAAATCAGGGCTCCCACAATTTCTTCAGCAGACTGCGTTAAGTGTTATAAGTGAATATGTCAATGCACTGTATACAAGCCTCTGCAACAGCACCTCAACCGTCCCCACATTCCTGTTTCAGAAATTGCATTTGTCATTCTAAAAGCTGAAGGTTTACTCTTGCATACCTTAGACATCATGTGAGTGCTAAAGCATGACCCACAGAATCCAGGAGACGGTGCCATAAGAGTAGGTGTCCAAAACACAGAGGAGTTTGTGTGTTTGATCTCCTACCTGTTATTGTAATGTTGCTGTAGATGTTGGACAGCTGCTCCTTCAGTAGGACGAGCTGCGTGTTGGCAGCCTTCTCTCTCTGCAGCTCCAGCATGATGTCAGGATTGTACGCGACTTTACAGCCTTTCTGTTTGTCCAGTGCAATGTCACTGTGAACTATATCTGCCGCACAGACAAAAAAAACATATGACATATATGCTCTTTTTAAGTTTTTGTTAAAAAATTTTATGTTAGCATTGTGTAATTACTTAGTTAGCTTAATTCCTTTGTAAACTTATCATTTAGTGAAACTGTTCAAGAGTGACAAATGCTGTAGAATAGCGATTCCCACATATTTCTGCTTCCGACCCACAGAAACGTGTGATCCAAACTTTTGCTTGTTCAAGAATACAAACATTGCTTGTAAAGCTGCACCCCTATGTGGGAAGTTGATATTCAAATTTTGAGCTATTATTAAAAAAGAGAACCCTTACAACAATTTCCAGCTGCATTCAGTAAGCCAGAGGAATTTGCAAATTTACGTACCCGGTGACCAAATAAAGTAATAAGTCAAAAACACCACAGGTCACTTTCAATGTAATTTAAAGCAATCAAACTCTAAGAAAGCACATCTCTAACAGAGCTTTAATTGTATTATTGCTGCTTTTGTAATTATGTGTTTAAAGGACAGCCATTGTTGATTTTAACTGTTATTTCCAACGTCAAAATAAGAGGCAAAACACAAACACCTTAAATAACCATGACACATTTTTTAAAATTTATTTGCAATTTTTGTCACGTACTACAGCAGTAATAGAATATTTACGGCATTTGTAGAACTCCCTTTGTTGTGTTTCACAACCCTGAACTATAGCTCCAAATTATCCAATGTAATTTTCAAAACTAATAAGCGCAGTTTTAAAACTTTTAATACGCTGCCCGCACAATGTAGGTTGTATGTTATTTTCTTACATAAAATTAGAGTTATGCTTGGCTCAGAGGAGCTCGTTCAAGGACTGGTGCACCAGCATTAATTTAATCAAGGAGTGAGCGTGAATGGGAATAAATCCATCCATCACGGTCGAGCTTTTTGTTGGGTTTTTTTTCCCGTTTACATTCGTTTGAGGTGACGTGTCTCAGCTAAACGGGCACCAAGTTATATTAAACTATATTTACTATAAATGCCGGGTCAGCTATCAGTGGGGGTAAAGTAAATATCATGCTGCTTGTTCTGAAATGTATTTTTCCCAGAACAAAGTGTGAGACGAAGACGCAAGAGACGGCGACGCCATGATTTTTTTTTTTTCTCCTGACATTAACACAACGTCAGACTAACGCGGAAAGGGAAAACGAAGCGTCTAATTACCGTCCTCGTAATTAATCAGGTAGTAGTCTGGACCAGGGCCCCGGAACTTGGCAAGGTTCTTCTGGTTGTTGAACTGCAGGAAGTCGGTTCGTTTTCCGCCGAAGCGCAGAAAAGCAGGAGAGAGGCCGCGCGCCAGGGTCACGAGCCGCCTGGAGCTGCGGAGGCACGAGAGAAAAAAACAAAAGGGTTAAATTAAAAAAATACACATAATAAAGTCAAATGAAAACTTACTAGAGAAGACGTTTGTCACAAGTTTCGGTAGACAGTATTCATACTACATTTTTCAATTATAAAATAGAGAAGAGAAGCAGAAAAAACACAGCATGGTAATTTTTTTTAAAATCATTTTTATGTCCAACAAAACAATGACAAAAAATTAGACCGGGGTGGGAAAAAATTTTTTTACGACTTTGATGGCAACTTTACGTCACAGTAGGTCTTTTGTATTGTGTGCCACACACAAAACTTTTGAACTCGTTCTTGCAGACTAATAAGTAGATGATGATGTTCCATATGGAAATCAAGTTGCGAGGCGGCGCAAGTGAAGGATTATAAACCTGAGGCAGGAAGGACAGAAACACGCAGAGGCCAAATCTAAGATCAGACCCAGTAGCTATGTGTTATTCTCCTTCATCCTGGTTTTGGCTTGAAGCCGAGACTAACCCAGTGACGCTTTAATTGTTAATAAAATTCAAGAGTAGTTTCGAGGCGGGTGCAGCAAAAGTAAAAAGAACGCTTATTTTATCTCGAGGTCACGAAGTTTCCAGATGTACACTTCCGAATCCTACATGGCGCTTATGCCTAAAAAGCTTTAGTCAACCTCAAATCAAGCTGTAGATCCACTTTGCACAGTAGGGACAGCAGCTATGAGCGTGGTTGTGTTAAATGATAGACCAATACACAAATTATGCTGCCAATATCTGAAGCCAGCAAATCAAAATAATAAGAGAAAACTCCTCACTCATTTTTCTCACAAGGATAAAGAGAGCAAATTACACAAAACTGACTTCCTCATTATAAAATAAAGGTCTTTATAAAAATTCTATGTTTATATATATATATATATATATATATATATATATATATATATATATTATATATATATATATATATATATATATATATATATATATATATATATAATTATAGAGATAAATAATTATGGTGCTATTGTAGTACATAGCATTTTTCCATATATACTTAGTAGCACAATATTACTGGGTACTGTGTAGAAATGAAAATGCAAGTTTTAATTGTAAGTAGGCCTATAAGCTCAGCGGCTCCCTATTCTGTATTATAGGTTTGAATCCACTTTCTTAAAAAAATAAAAGAGAAAACGTGCCTGATCGCTCCATGACAGTTGAGACAACGTAGCTCCCTTCGTAATAAACATGTAGAAATACAACAACAAAAAAAGAAAGAAAAAAAAAACCCACCAAGTATTTCAGAAGTGTATCCTACATTTCAGAGGCATTTAGTCACATAGGTTAGTACTGATGGAGAATGTTCTACCTCAGAAAGTCCAGCCAGCCGTCTTTGATGATCGCGGGGTCCAACTGCAGCGACAAGAAGTTGTCGTTGAGGATTCTGATCGGACTGCGGGTGTTGACATCCAGGAGAACCAGCGTCCTCCCCAAGAAGCCTGGTCGCTTCCCGCCTGCTGCGTTTCTCTGATACGTGGAGGAGGAAGAGTACGAGGAAGAGATTACCGACTGCACCACCAAAATAACAAAAGATGTCAGCCACAGGGAGGACCCGGGGGACGCACAGGGTGAACACTTGGGCATCTTCTCGGTGTCAGAGAGAGGGGATCAGTGTGCGTAATGGGGCTCAAAGACTGAACCAAAAAAATGACCAGTTTTAAGCCACAAAGTGCGATGGCGGTTCTTTACTTCGGTCTCATCGATCTGAATCAGTCTTCCTGTCTGGTGTTCTCACCCCTTCTGCCCCCCGCCCCTCTGCGTATTTTTTGGGAGCTGCCAGCGAGAGCGCACGCCCCGAGCCAGCCTTCCCGGTTGTGGGAGCTGAAAACTGGGAGGAGGAGAAGCAGCAGCACCGCCCCTCTTGGTTCTCTGAAGTGTAAGACTAAAAAAGAAGCTTTTAGTTTCCTAACCTCATGTGCATAAGTAGGAATAAAAGACGCATTATTTTATACATATCGACTTTCCTGACTACACGTTGGTACTTCCCTATGAAATAAAAGAAACTTTGATTTTCTTTCCAAAACCGCCCGAAATTGGTACGTAGTTTTCAGAATGAAACAAAGTTTTATTTAAATTATAAAAATTTTTTGTCAAACAAGGGACATTCATTTATTCTGTGTGGGTTAAACTGGGGCCATGATGGTATAGACGTTTTGACCTGCACGCACATCCAGGCCCAGATAAACCTAAAACTGACATTGTCGTATCAATCAGGCCTAATCACAAATCAACGCGCGACTTCTTTGCTGTTAATGTAAGTTAAAAATAAGCTCTGCCTCCAAAATGAAGTGATCTAGGAAGTTTATACTGTAACCTCTCAGCATAGATACATTTTGGAACATGTGAGAAATGACTTGTTGCGCAAATGAACCCAAACTCAGAATCACTCGCGTTGAAATCTGCTCTTCACATCTCATGTACAAAACTGTTCTGATCCAAGAAGTGTTTTCTATATATTCTAAGAACTGGTGTGGTCTTTGCACATTTCAAAAGAAGAAACGCAGATCACAACAATCTTGTCAGTGACATACTTCATGTTGATGAAAGAGTTCCAAGTAGTTTTGAAAAAAAAAAAAAAAAAGCACTGAGCTAAAACTGTCCGCATAGTTTGGGAATCATATTTGGAGATGGAAACATGAGCAACTGGCTCTCCACAAAAAACATTCAAAAGAAACTTTAAAAGAAAATCAACAAAACTATGAGAGTTTGAATCCTGACGGAGCTCAGATTTTGCGTGATGTGAGGAGGAAAAACACACCAAAGTGTTTCTCAACAGCGCGCCAGATTCTAACACGGACAGCTTGAGATCATGACTGTCAAAGATGAGATGAAGGATGAGCAAAATTCAGCCCGTCAGGCCTTTTTCTAAAAAAACCCCTCCAAGTTCACACTTTAGCTCTTTAAACAAATTTACCTGTTTCATAAAGTCCTGCAGATGTGTATTTATTTTATTTTAAAACAAGCAGAATTAATTTTCTTGCAAAACAAGACGCAAAGCATTTCATCCAGGCGCCAAGGAATCTATTTCTGTCGTATGAAACAACATAACTGCGACCCAGAAAAATAAATGTTGTTTTCATCTGACCGGCCTTTTTACGAGCTGAGACTCACATTAACGAATCTCAGTTTCAACTGTCAGCTTTTCAAAACGCACCACAAACAGAAAGCTATTAACTGCTCGACCTTTTTACAAGGTTTTAAAGCTGCCTTCAAGTGGCTGCTGGAGGGCGAGAGGGAGCATTTATGGATGGATTCCCAATTCTTAGATGGGAATCTGCTTTGGGAGCCTTTGGAGGATGACAAATCATAGAGGTTTGCTGGGGTTCTTCTGCTCTCACTGGCTGAATTCATTCATTCTGTGGAATGAACATTAATAAAACGATCCCGATCCAGAACGTTATGGAACATTTCTACCACAGCACTCCCAATTTGTTATAACAAGCTGATGCAAAATTATTGTGCAAGGGCAAAAAAAAAAAAAAGAAGAAAAAAAGTCGACCTAATTTCTTCGCTGGGATCTTGCTTTCATTTAATTTCTGTTATTTTACACGCGCGCATTTATTACTACATATAAAGCAAACGCCTTTTTATATGAATTTGCTGTATGACATTTTTGCATGAGCTCGGGGATGGATGTCTCTCCCTTGGTAATTATGGAGGACACGCAGGACGTTTACACGGAAAATGTGCAGATTTTTTTTTTTTTTTTTTACTGCTATCTTCACAAATAGCCCTCGTGGTCCGTTTTTTTTTTTTTTTTTTACAGGTTTTATTTCCCTCCAATTTTTTTCTTTTCTTTTTTTGCGGGCTCCTATTTCCTGTGCAGACCGATCCATATCTTTTTTTGTATTTTGTATTTTTTTTTAATTTTTGCGATGAACAAGCTGTCACAAACATAACATTAAACATTACAGCCGGTCGTACTTGCGGTGCAGTCTGGTGTCAGCAAAGCCCTGCCACTCATCTCTGAGCGACACTAATTTCTTCCTCTCTTCGAAATCCAGACTCAGATAAATAAATAAATGCACCCAAAATTCTCGATCATGATAAGAAGCCGATGAGGAGGAGAACGTGGAGCTTTAAAGGACGACTTTCGTTTATTGCACTTCTGTTCATCATACAGCTGAAATATGAACGGAAATTAATAAATGAATAGTTAGATAAATAAATAAATGAACAGTCCTTACACGGATTTTTTTTTAAACTCAGAAATAATAAAATTGACATATGTGTTAGAGGAACAAATCTCACCAATGCTTCCTCCATAATATTCATATTAAACGGCGCTGGTTCCGGAAAAAAAAAAGACGCACAAGTTTTTTTGTTTTCCTGCATGCCGACAGAGATAGAGCCTCTTTCCTAACAAGAGCCAGTCCAAAAAGCATTTCATTTGAAACATGCTTTTTGACAGGAGAATATTTAAGTAGTTTTCGTCTCCAGTCGATTCATGTGATCTGATTGTGTGTATTTTCATTGGCATATTTGAAAACGGAGCTGCTTCTGCGACTGAGGTTTGAGTTGAGATAAGTAGGAAGAGAACAGATCAATTTTCATATAGAGGAGAATGGGTTGGCTTTAAAAAAAAAGAAAGGTAAAATGTTTTTCGTTATTATTATTTTTAGTTATTTTATTTATTATTTTTTAACTGGTTTTTGGATATGTCACGTTTATATGGCTATCAGCACTGAAACGCACTGTCTGAACATGTCCGACATAAAGGCACCATCTAACTTAGTAATTCCTAATAACAACTGCTATTTTATATACGTATTAAACTGGTATGTTTGGTAATTCTTAAACTTGCATATCAATAATTATGACCCTGACATTTGCGCTTCTTCTGCTCGCCGTCTAATTACGCAGTAATTATAAAAAGAAATTGTGACAATCTAATCAGCTTACAGGATACAAAATGAATGTTTCTTCCTTCTCCGACCTTATTCGTTTTGATCAAACTTTCCGCATTTAAAACAATGATTTAAGTCACGAGCATAAAGGCCTTGGATTTAAATCAAACATGTCTCGAGTTTGAACTTGAACTCCACTGAGAAAATCTCATCCAGTGTTTTGGACAGCGGGTCGAATCTAAACAAGGAGAAATACTGCCATCTAGTGGTTGCAGCATGGGTGGTTCACAGTCTAAGATAGCGTTTTTAAATACACATGCTCTGTTGCTGCAACGTTATTTATTTATTTATTTATTTTATTTTTTGTCTTTTCATTCTTGCTTGAAATTCTGCGCCATTTTTAATTTTTTATTTTTTTTTTTACTAGGCAGCCAAGCCCAGTTTCAGGCTAAGTGCTGAATCACGTTCATTATTTATGTCAGGGCTTCTCCTTTTCTATTTTTGGAAAAGCGGCAGAAAGCAAGTCGAGCATACGTCAGAATTGGTCTTTTTTTATTTCAGCTTCCCCTCCCTCCCCTCACAGAATCGCCCCCCCCCCTCCCCCTTCTCCCTCTGCAACATACCAGCTGCTCCATCCATCCCATCCGCACACCACGTGACCTACTTCTCCCACGTCCTTCAGTTCATTCAGCACCATGGCTGTGGATGTTGCGGATGCTCTCTGCTGCATCCTTCATCCGCGCCGGCTCTCCCTCATCTTTCTCACCGTGACCCTCTCTTCTCTGCCGGCGCCGGCGGCGGCGCTGCTGGCCGTTCGCCCCGAAGACACTCAGAGCGGGGATCTGTCCGTGCAGGACGGGATTTTGAGGGCGACCGAGGGGGCTCGCTTTATGCTGAGGGTTTACTACTCCGAGCATCCCAACCGCGCGAACGTCAGCGGGAGACCTGACGCCGTACCTGCAGCTCCGTGGATCGCCTTCATAGAGGAGCCGAGCGGCGGCAGCAAGGACGCGGAGAGGGGACTCCGCTCCAAGGGAGACCCGTGTGAGGAGGAGAGCTCCCGGAGCTCCGACATAGAACTGCTGGGCTCCTTCAAGTCCACCTCAAGTCACAACTCTGTTCTGCTTGAGTTGCTGGCCAAAGACTTGCGCAAAGATGAGGTGATCAAATACTACTCCATGTGTGCGTTTGACGGAGTAAAATGGAAGCACTTCAGGACCAAAGACTTTTGGCTGGCTGTGGTGGAGAGACCTCCAGAGCCAGATGTTTGGCTCAAAGCGGGGGTCTCTCTGCTTCTATTAGCGCTATCTGCCCTGTGCAGCGGGCTGAACATCAGCATGTTGGCTCTTGACCCCGTGGAGCTGCGGGTCCTGCAGAACAGCGGCACAGAAAAGGAGCAGAAATACGCACGGAAAATAGAATCCGTGCGTAAACATGGGAACTACATCCTCTGCACTGTGGTGCTGGGCAACGTCCTCACAAATACGTGTTTTGTGGTGTGGATGTGCCAGATTCTGGGAATGACCGCACTCTCAACTACCTCCTGCACTTTGGGGATCTTCTTTATCGGAGAAATATTACCTCACTCCGTTGCGTCCAGGCACAGCCTCGCCATCGCCTCCAAGACTCTGTGCGCCACCCGTTTGCTGATGCTAATTTTCTTCCCCATTGCATACCCGGTGTCCAAGATCCTGGACATCATGCTGCACCAGGAAATCAGCAGTTTTTACACCAGGGAAAAGCTGGTGGCCATGCTGCGTGTCACAGATCCATATCATGATCTGGTCAAGGAGGAGCTGAACATCATCCAAGGAGCCTTGGAGCTGAGGACCAAAACCGTGGAGGATGTCTTGACCCCTCTGACAGACTGCTACATGCTCTCATCAGACGCGGTCCTGGACTTTTGCACCATGTCCGACGTGATGCAGAGCGGCTTCACCCGAATTCCGGTCTATGAGAACGACAGGTCCAACATCGTGGACATCCTTTTCGTGAAAGACTTGGCCTTCGTGGATCCTGACGACTGCACTCCCTTGAAAACAATCACGCAGTTCTACAAGCATCCCATGCACTGCGTCTTCAGTGACACCAAGCTGGACGTGATGCTGGAGGAATTCAAGAGAGGTAACCCAACTTTAAACCCCGAAAGAGGTCTCGTCTGTGGAAATATTCTGCAAACCTCCCCCTGTGTCTTGTGTTTTCACATGTCCAGAACTTTCGTGACTTATGAGTGAGAAATCAGTGTTAAGTGCATGAGGCGCCACATGGTTTGAAGCAATCTCAGGGAGACTTTCTGCCACCTAGGAGTTAAATGTGCTTTGAAGTGACATGCAGTTAAAAACTACATTTTCCCCCGCAGAAGTAAATGTATACATCAGTTCACTGGTTTAAAGTGGATCTGCCAGAGAAACACTTTGATCCCCACAACGCTGAAAGCCATATGTGAAATGTGAGAATGTGGATATGGTTCAGCCAGAGGTTAGAAAATACTAAGAACCATAATTGGAGTTGTCTTAAGAATTTGATGAGTGATATAAGTCATTTTCTCAAAACAACCCTCTGAAACACATCTTGCTGCTTTCCTCGTTTTTGTTGTCTTCTTTTCACAATAATAAAAGCTCCACTCATCTACAATGCTACGTGAAGAGCATCACCCCCCCATCCCCCTCCGGATTTGTTTCTGCCTCCACTTAAATTTTTATAATCATCAAACATATGTTAATATCAGACAAAAATAACTTTAGTAAACATAATTAAATGACAAGCTATTTTTAATGAACAATCAAAATGAATGATTCAACAATACGAAAGAAACTGGACAAAAACTGTTTCCACAAGATACTTGCAATGGCTGAAACCAGTGCTGACCAAAATGAATCGTTTCACCATTTGCCAAAAATAAACTTGATGATCCACAAGACTTTTGGGAAAACATTTAGTGGAATAAGAGGACAGAAGTTATTCGTACTTACATTTGTCATTGCAAGTGGTGTAAAACAGAGAAAGTATCTTAAAAAAAAAAGAATCATCACTACTAAAGTCAAACATGGTGGTAGTTGAGTGATGGTTTGGGACTGTTTGTCTGATCAGAACCCAGATGTCTTACCACATGGAAAATAAATCCTATAATAACATACGAAAGGAGAATCTCCAACCATTAGTATGTTATCTGAAGCACAAGTTCTCTTTTGTGTATTTCTTGGAGTGCCTTAGGCAAAGTTTGGACATAAATCTGATAGAGATATGTCTGCATGACCATATACAGGTCATTCATGCTCAAAAAACCTCCAATGTGGCTGAGTTAAAACAATTCTACAAAGACAAGTGAAGCAAAATTTCTTCCCAATCATATATTAGACTCACTGACAAGAGACAACCTAAATGCTTGAGGTGTTGCCTCAAAGGTGGCACAACTAATTGCATTTTCTCAAAGATCCAATTGAGGTTTCCACAGCTTTCTTTTGTATGAAATTGAAACTATGACTTTCACACTGGACTTTGTTTTGACTCACATTTTCTTTGTATGGTAGTAGAATATGGTGATTTGAAACATTTGCCTGCAACTAAAGCAAACAGAAACATATTTTCAACAGTCTAAAGTAAGTTTACTAAAATGTTGACTTCACTCTTATAATTTCTGTGACTCAGATCCATTGCCCCCCCAAAAAATATAAATGCTGACTGATAGTGACACGCTGGCTCTGACAGTGACAGCATCTGTTCACTTTGAAGCAAACATGTCTTAGGACTCCAGTCAGTCTTGAAAATAAAACCAAGCATTTAGAATTGGCACTTAAGAGAAAACAGTTCATGCTGCTCCACTTTCAGCATCAAATCAAATTTAGATGATGAGAAGCTGCAGGCACAACTGTTATATGAAGCGCCTTGCAAAATTATTAATGCCCTTTGAACTCTGCAGACACTAACTCCAATATATTTAATTTTAAGCTATAATTTGAGCAAACTGTAGTGATTCTACAAGTGTTGATTGATGAGAACGAAGTACATCAATCATGTACTATGCAATACAATTTGTGGTTGTAATCTGAAAGCAAAGTTCAAACGATATGAAACCATTTTCCTTACACTTTAAATCTGTTTTAGTTTAACAGAGTTCAACATTTTGATTGATGACACCATCCAGTTTTGACAGTTAGAAGGGCCAGAGGTCAGCTCAGCATTCACATGTTGACCCACTGGTTGACATACAACCTGTGATGATTCAAGTTGTGTGAATGTCAGCGGTACGGAAGGCAAAGAAAGTCCAGATTCACCTTTACATGTCTATAATACGCTTAAATTTTAACCCACTGTGCTTTTAAAATCCTTCATGAAAAATTCAGCTGCAACCTTTTGCTCTTCTTCTCTCCAGCTTCGCTCTGTTCTCTCAAGGATTAACACTTCCCGCTGTTCAGGAAGCTTGGCTGGAAGCCGTAAGGATGTCTCGCTGAGCAGGGGTCGGGATGTTGCTTTGAGCAGAGAATGAAAATGTCATCAGCAATTTAAAAAAGCATAAGTGAGAACAGCATGAATAGATCTGTAGAGACGTTAACCTTTTTTGGTGTTTCCTCAGTTTCAGTCTCAGCAACATGTTTAAATCTTTAGTTCATTAAATTGTTACAAAAATCGTTTGGCTACATTCATAAACAGTGGCACCTAACAAAAGCTTGAAACTTTGCAACTTTGTTTAAGATGGATTTTTGTTTAAATTTATCAATATAGCATCAATCCCTGATAAATTCAGAGTTAATGACAGTAGATTAAACGAGATCTCTCTAAGTAAGTCCAAAATATTGCATCAGATAACTCAGTTTCCAGCAACTCTTCAAAATTATAATGATGTTTTGGAATAAGCATTTGTTAAATAAGAACATTTCCACTTAAAAGTTTAAAATAGTTTAAAAAAATGTTTAAAAGGAACAAAATCAGCAAAACATAAATGTATGATTAAAGTAATACATTTATGTATGATTTAATATTTTGATATTTGTATTCTTTTACTCTTAAGAATGCAAATGTATTCATAAGAGTAAAAGACACTGGATTCCAAAATGTATTAGCAAGAAGGATTCCCACAAAAAATATATATTAACCAATTAAACAGCAAATTAAGAAAAGTGGAAACAACTGTAAAAACTAATTCCTGAAAGGGATATTGGATTAAAAGTTTATTGAAAAAGCATTTTACATTTCATTTGAGATGTACAAATATATTTCTAAACAAACAATATCTGAAATGTGACCATTTTACACAGTGTTTTTTTTAATATTTTATATTTCTACTACTAAGCCATCAGTGCATAAATCACCATTTGATTTTTTTTACTTTCGGCTGAACTTTTTCTGTGGTATTGCTGTAACTTTATAAGGACATTTTTCAAGCATGAGTGATTTTAATATATCAAACAACTGAAACTCTGTCAGACCAAATACAACTTAGAGATATGCAAAACTTAGTTTAAACAAATTTGTTTTCTGTAAGTTGTTTTATTTGCACACCCGCAAACCTTTTCAAGCATCTCCTTTTCTTTACAGATGTTATTTTGCAGAAAATTTGTGAAATAAAATGCACAACCTAAAAGAACAGATGATTTTCAAAAAATAGTCTGCAGGAGTCTGGGAAACTGCTGGAGCAGAAGCATTTGTGAAAAGAACATTCACGGAGGACCCAGTTTCACCCCGGCGGGCATGCGTGTGTGCGTGTGTGTGTGTGTGTGTGTGTGTGTGTGTGTGTGTGTGTGTGTGTGTGTGTGTGTGTGTGTGTGTGTGTGTGTGTGAGCATGCCGAGTGTGTGTCGCTCTGCAAAAGTATTATGTAACATGTGAATGATGTAATGCAGTTCATGGGAACATCAGCTGCTGAGAACAAACCCTCCTCTGCATCACCTGCGCTCTTCAGACACGCTGACCTGAGCTCTGAGCGCAGCCCTGCTGTCTCAGCTAATCTCACTCCGTCACAGTTTGATGTGTGATGATGGCTGCCTGTCAGTCAACCTGATTTTTATTATTTTTTTTCTTTCTCTTGTTGGACTGGATTAAAGCATTCATTTTATCCTCTGGCAGCGATCCTTTAAATCAGTTTGTCTCCTGCAGTTTGAGCTTCTAAGTATGGCTGGAGACTGTTTCATGAAATCTGGCCAAATAACGTTGTAAATTTGGTTAGGTAACATTAGTCGTTACCAAGCTGCCTTTTTTTTCTGTTTGTTTTTTAAGGAAAAACTCATAAAAGTTTTAATATCTGTATTAAAGCACCAGCATATTAAAAAAAAAAACAAGATAAAATGTTGGCTCTTTGACATTTGTCCTGATTTTTTCTCCTTGTGACGTTCAAAGGTTGTGGCAACATTGAGTTCTTGTCACATTCGGTTTGCCGATGCAGGGATGCTGCAGGCTAGTTGGGTCACTGTGTCTCGCGGGCTTGTTGTGAGTGGGGGCTTGGAGTAGGAGGTTTGCTCATGAGTGCACACAGCACCCATGCATTGTGTTCACAGAGGTGACAGCAGCAAAGGCAGTTAATTTGACAGATGCGGGCATCATCAGTCGGATTGTGTAATCTCAGCGTCTTACATAAGGGGGTTGAGGTCTTACAAACTGCCAAAAAGTCTCCGGACCCATCGCCTGTCCAGACAGAGAACACGTAAGCCCTGGCCTGGTGCTGAATTTATTTAAAACTCGACCTCTAAAGTAGATTCCTTCTTACATGCTCTTGTTGTCTTGACAGTCTGTGTTGATTTTCATTTTGACCAGTTGGAGGCTGTTGACTGAGAGCTATTTTTAATCCAGTGACGTTGCCTCCCCAGCCCCGTTCCATGAGCAGTTTTCAGCTCAGCTTCACTTTCTGAAGCGAAGCTGTTGTTTTTGTTTGTTTGTTTGTTTGTTTTTTGACAAATGCAGGGAAGTCTCACCTGGCCGTGGTGCAGCGGGTGAACAGCGAAGGCGAGGGAGACCCTTTCTACGAAGTGATGGGCATTGTAACGCTGGAGGATGTGATCGAAGAAATCATCAAGTCTGAGATTGTGGATGAGACAGACCTGTACAGTATGTAGAAAAACACTTTCAGATTCACAGTTACTACAATGTTGTTAGTGTTGTTTTATTGTCCCCACTTCTCATATGAAAAATATCCCCACTTGCGTTTTTATTAGATACACTTCACTAGTAACAGGCTGGACCATGTTTGCCTTTTTAAGTTTCTGGTCTATGTTGGGAAGACAGTATGTTGCAGCTGCTCCAGATTTATTATCTGCACACCTGTGATGCCAATCTCTGACTCCACCAAATCCTGAATAGACTATCAGATTGAAATCTGGTAACTGTGCAAACTATCGGAGGAAAGAGGACTCATTGTCTGGCTCACAAAACCAATTCAAAATTAGAGCTGTATGACGAAGTGTATCATCTTGCTAAAAGTAACTGTCAGAAGATGCGGTCGCAAAAAAATGGACAAGGTCAGCAACAGTATTCAGGCAGGTTGTGGTGCGATGCCATCAGATAGTTGCAGCGAAAACAGACACTCAGTGACCTTTCTTAGCAGATAGGAGAGAAACATGGGTTGTTCTTCATCTTCTGTATCCCATTTACTTCCAGTTGCATGAAATGTTGTATGAACATTTTTAAGAGAAAATGTTTTGCACACCTGGGTTGTAGCTACTGTTGCAACCTTTTCATCTCAAACCAGTCTGCCCATTCTCCTAAAACTCAGACAGCTCAGAATGTTTTTCTGTCCACACAACTGCTGCTAACCAACAATGTTCTTTACTTGAAAATCAGAAAGAGGGTTGTTTGTAAAATTTTCAGGAGATCAGCAGTTGCTGAAATACTCAGACCAGCCCATCTGGCATATACATCTGTGCCATATTTAATGCATATTCATCTCTTGGACACCTTTTCGTCCCTGTTCTAATGCTCAATTCAAGCTTTAGCAATTGTCATCGCCACATGAATTTGGGTGAATTTGGATTTTGTACACCAGATTTTGTGGTCAGTGAGTATATCTTTCTGTTTCGTAAAAGTGGCTGTTCAAGATAGACTATATTTACAAACGTATCTTGAAGCTCCTGAAGACCACTGAGCTCAGATGTTACAATCAGTTTCATGACTACAGGTTTATACAATAAATCATATAGGAATGCAGACCGCTTTTATAGGCATTCGTGAAACAATGGGTCACTCTCAGAGGTTCATTAAATTCAAGCTCATAATATTTTCATGACAGGACCCTCCACTTCTCCACAACCCCTAAATTTGCTAATCAAATGATTGATTCCATCTTCTCCTGCCTGAGTTTTCCTGCTCCTTTCTGATACATAATTAATTAGTGCAAATAAATGACCCCGGCTCAGTGATAAGCCCCATAATCCGCTCATTTTTAATTGGCTGGAAAAGCTCTTGACAGTGAGGCCTTTAAATGCCAAACACTCTTCAATTTGTATCTAATCCAGGATTCACTGCTGCTACCATCAGATATGCTTCTACAGCTAAAGCATCAAAAAACTCCTGCTTTTAGAAGCAACATGTGTAAATGTTGTACAGTTTGTCTTGCAGTGCTTTGTGCAAGTGCTCATGCCTCTTGATAAATCTGCACTATAGGATGTGTTCTTTTTAAAACATGGTACTAATTTATGACTCGTAGCTGACAATCGCACCAAGAGGCGAGTGTCCCACCATGAGAGAAAGCAACAGGATTTCTCTATCTTCAAGCTCGGAGAAAATGAGATGAAAGTGAAGATTTCTCCCCAGCTGCTGCTTGCCACACACCGTTTCTTAGCTACAGGTAACATTTAACGCAGCGAGGAAAGAAGAGATGCTTAAAACCGAGTATTTTTGCCTCTTGTTTTCGTGTGGTTCTCACACGTGTGTGGTTGTCTGAAATTGCTTTGTAGAAGTGGAGCCGTTCAGGTTGTGTCACCTGTCGGACAAGATCCTGCTGCGCCTCATCAAACACCCGAGTGTCGTGCAGGAGCTGAAGTTTGACCCCAAGAACAAACACGCTCCTCAACACTATCTTTATCAGAGAAACAAACCAGTTGACTACTTCATCCTCATTCTGCAGGTGACGTTCACTTCCCCGCTGTCACAGCCAGCTGACTAATATAAGCCATCGCCACATGAAAACGAACTGCGTTGGCCTGATCTTTATAGATGTATTGTTGATGCAGGGACGGGTGGAGGTGGAGATTGGAAAGGAAGCTCTTCGGTTTGAAAACGGAGCCTTTTCCTACTATGGCATGCCAGCACTTATCCCACCACTGGCAACTGGTAAGCAACACGTTCCAGTGAACCTACTGCCACAGTGATAATAAAACCAGCAGAAGGCAGACTTTGGCAAAAGACTGCAGTGATAGCAGAGGATGTTTTTCCTGTCTTAATGCCACCCAGAGTCTGTCAGGCTGCAGAAGCTGCAGCAGAAGCCGTGGGAAGAAAGTAATTAAGGGAAGTGTTTTTAGAGAATTTCCCAGTGGAAGGACATGACCTGCAGAAGATTATATGAAATCCAGCTAAGACTGCGAAGCAAGCAGAAATCCTGCCGTACACACGCTCTCCCTCTGATCTCTTGAGGAGGTTTTCAGCTCATTTTAAATGTCTGATCCTCAAGTTGTGCCTAATACTATTTGTAAGCTCCTACTAAATATTAAAAAAGTCCTATCTTAGGAGATTATGGGTTAAAAACTTCTCTCTTAAGCACATGCTGGTGGTTAAAATCCAGAGACACATCTTGAGTTTTTCTTGTGTTTGCTTGAGATGAACTTGACAAAATGTTTCCAATGACTAGGACATGTAACATTCTGGTAGCATGGCAGACACCACAGGCAAAATGGACAGATGCAGGAATATTTCAGCAGGATTTAAAAGCGTAAAAACAAATCAACCTCAATCACTCTTCATGAGTTCCTGAATCTGTCGGCCAAGACAGACGAAGGAGGAGACAAATCAAATCGGGCAGGTAGCCTCAATTACGCATCCTGAAATAGAAATCGACAAAATGTTGTTAGCAGTATCATTTTGTGGGAGTGTTTTTTCCTAAAGTATCGAAATGTGCTTTGGAAGGATGAATATGTTGAGAGTGTGAATATTTTTGTTAGACAGAGACTGGCAGTTTCAGTGCTCTCAAAGATCCTGACAAATACCAAGAGAAGGGTCTAGGTATTATTTGTATTGAAATACGAATATATATTTCTAAATTATTTTAGAATTCTCATTTCATTGCCCTGTGATAGACTGGCGATCTGTCTAGACAGAATGTAAGCTGCCAAGGATAATCAATGGATGGCTCGGAGTCGCTCGTGTACAAACTCAGGTCAGAGCACGAAAACAAGACACAGTTTTTATGTATATCTTCTGCATTTCTTTGCAGCCCACAGATACAGCTCTCGAAGCAGCGGCCTGAACCAATCGGACTCGTTACTGAGCGGGGGCAGCGTGGGGCAGCTCACACCGGGCGCAGGGGCCTATTTACCAGACTACTCAGTGCGACAACTCACAGACCTGCAGATCATCAAGGTTCGAAAGCTTGAAGCAAAACACAGAAACACAAGAAAATAAACACTATTACTATTCACTAAAACAAACCTCAATTTTCCCTTCATTATATCCTCAATTAAATCTCTAATTTCCTGTACATTAAGGGTAATAACTTAGGATCCTGGACAAGAGACCACATTTTTAAGCTCCTCTAAATTTTGAATAATGTGCACCGCTTCCCTGCTGCTGAATATGCCTTTGATACGTCCTAATCATGGATTTTGACTTAACGCAGACATCCTGTCCCTCAGTCTTTCCTTCCCGCAGCCTCTTACCCCTAATCACCAAGGATAATTGAGCTCCATTTCAAGCAGGACTATATTGGCTTCATGTGGCGGATATGCCCTCTCTTTTAACCCAATCTTCTTGTTCTGGAAATATGGTCCCGATTTCAGCCAAGCACGGCTTGGGAGTATGTAAAGGCAGCCATGCATGCAAGCATAATGATAATAGTTGTTTTCTACATGGCACAGATCAGCAAGAACCATTACCAGAATGCACTGACAGCCACCCGGATGGACAGCACTCCTCAGACCCCCGATGCTGTGGATTCTGACATTAAAGGGAGACCGCCAGGCCCGGAGGCCCGCTCAAACAGCATCGCTCTCCCACTAATGAGCACACACACTCGACTGGGGCTCGGGCGCTTTGCACACCTCCATCCATACGGCGGCCTTCACAGCACCTCCCAGCTCAACGAGAGGAACCGCATTGTTCGTGAGTTCCTCACTTGCTTACGTTGCAATAATTCAACTCAGACAAAAACGGTAGGAGGTAAAGATAGGGAGGTGAAAGTGTACTGGAGTGATGTGAGTCCAGAAGTCATTACTTTTTAATATATTTTTAGGCAAGGCCTATTCATATTCAATTCAACATCTTAATTGAGTGCAAAGTAAAAAATATTGCACTACGAGCAAGAAATCCATTAAAATAACAATACCAACCTAAACCAGAAAGAAAAAGTGCAAACAGTTGCAAAAAGGCAAAAAACTATTAATCTGCATATATTTTGCCTTTTTTTAAAAAAAGATGATGAATTCAGTGATGCAATTGATTCCTAGATTAGAAGAACAATTAGTTTCTACAAACCTTAGTTTGTTTCCAAGCTGAACATTTCTTTTGGAATTGTGGCCCAGATGTTTTAGTTTAGTCTCATCTGGGCAAGACACACTTAGGATTTGGGATATTTTAGCAAGACTTGGCTGTTTCATTTAGGTGATGAAGGCACATCTGTTGCAGCTGTATGACTTAGACATAATATGCAAGAGGTGACGATATATATTTATATAATTCTTTCCACTTGTAGTATCTCTCTTTAATAGAAATTTTAGTCTCTAATCCTAAATCTTTTGTTCTTACATTTAATATTTGACTGGACTATATAAAAGTACATTAAATGGTAAATGGTAGGTTCTTTACCTCCCTCTACAGGCAGAGTCTAAAACAACTTGCAGGTTTACTGGCATCTCTTTTATTGAACTATTTTCCCTCCAAACAGGCAGTAAATCTGATGGGCAGAGGAGTCCAAATGATACAGTGTTCCTTCGCATGGATGAGATTCCTTACATCCACGAAGACCGACCGGAAAGTTCTGCCGATAATGGTAAGCAGACTGCTTTTCAAAATCTTTATGTATAAATGGTTTATTTTGAAGCCCGTGATTTTTAGGTTGAGTGAGGGGATAACAGCATTGGTTGTGCTTTATCTTTGAAACGACTCAATCAGTGCAATTACATACATGATAAATGACCGATCCATTTAAGATCAGTCAGCACTAGGGCTGTTGTAAATTATTTTTTTAGTCATCAAGTAATCTATCGATTATTCTGAAGATGAATTAAGAAATTCAATAAAAAAGTTTTTTGATTAAATTAAATATTGGTAAATACCGTGAATGTTAAAAACTTTTTAAACCACATTTTACGTTACATTTCAATGGAACTTCGCCGACCCCTCCAAAATTGCTCTTGAGAAATTTTCCTGTTTATGGTCCCCCCCCCCCAATAATGAGATGGGATTTATGCCCTGGGCGATCGGGATGGCAGGAAATTTATTTTACGGTTCATCCATAAAGCTACACTTACCTTATTCATCAGCTACCCACTGTGTTCTGCATGTCTCTGCTCACCTGTATCCGAGGAATCATTACAACCCTATAGCCAGCACTATAAAACAAAATGTATTATCTATATTATAACCTAGTATTTTAATATTTGTGGGAAATGCTGTGTTTATCAGAAGTACTGACAATGTTTTGTTATCTATAGGACTTCAGGACTATAGATTTTGCTTTTTGCTTTGTGCATAGATTGGACACTTGTGATTTTTCATGTTCATTCCTTTTGATTGATTTGATTTTGTACTTTAGAATTTTGTTTTCTTTTATTTTATTTCTTTTCGTGGTCAATTGTGTATTGTTACTTGTGGTAATGTCATAATCTGTAGTGTCTTGATTTCCTCTCAGTGACTTTTCTTCCTGCAATCCTGAAGTAGTATAATACTACTGGGTTTCCTGTTTTTACTCCCAGCCTGGTACTTATGGTTTATTGCTTTAGGATTGTCCTCTGGATTTACTGGTTTTGTAAGTTTTTAATTTTGCTCCCTTTTTTGCACAGCAGCTGTCTGTCCCCTATCTGCTTTTGGGTCAAACTCTAGACAGTTTTGTGACATCGATGAATCAAGTATCAAACAAAACCAAGAGCAAAAATCAAATCACATATTGTTTAAATTGTTCACTTTGAAAATAAATAAGATTTTAAAAAAATATTGACAGTTGTTTTAATTTCAGACTTCTATTGTTCAGTGGGACAGGTCTACATAACTGGAATGTTGCTGGTGCGATTCCAGGTTCCTCTACCACTATTTTGGTGAACCACTGAGCAATACATTGCAAACTGACCTGCAGATTTGTGACGGCATCATAAAAAAAAATAGTTGCTTAGCATGGTTGAAATGCTAAATAATATAAGTTCAGTTAACTACTTCAGGGTCTGATACCGTTTTTAAAGCTGTATTACAAGCTTTACCCTTGTGTTCTTATAAAAAATGTTTAACAACTTTAGTGGAGGGGGTACAGCTATTTCCACTACTACTTGGTACGTGTAATACACGTATTACACGTCTACTGCTATAAGTTAAAGTTATTTTCCCCACCTGAATGAGATTTCATTAATGAAGAAATCTCTCATGTTTGTTACAGATGTGCCTACAGAGCCGTCCACCTCGCCCTTCATCAGCTCCCTGTCCCTGTCCAGCTCAGAGGAAAACATAGGAAAGAAGCTCCTGCGCAAACTGAGTGAGTGAGCGGTTTGTCGTGAGCACCAGTGCCACAGCTCGCCCACACACGCTCTCAGATGTGCCTGAACTTTTCTGTCAGCCACAGCAATAGTCCCGAGCGTCTCCTAGCAACAGATTACGTGCGGTGTGCCTGTGAAGCAGCCCACTACTTCCTGTCGAGCAGCTCCTCCAAATGCAGCTGTTCTTGCTGGCATAGATTTGTGACTCATTTTTTGAAATAATTTAGTCCTTTTCGGTCGGCTTCAGCTGAGTCTATGCCGGTGTGAGTCAGATGCAAAAATCGAATATTATGCTTAATCTCAGCTGTGGCATCTGGAGAATACATGGATACATGTATGTCACCCGGCAGGCCCAGATTACCATGTCCTCCTCTGTTTCCAGGTAACAAGAGGAGGAAAAAGTCTCGAGAAGGAGAAAAGAGTTTGGAGGAGGAGGAAGGGTCAGAGCAGCCATCGGTAACAAGCTAGTCCTGCAAAATTAAGGAGGAGGGATAAATCATGCACGCCCTGCCTCTTGTTATTCCCTGGACACCCTATGTACCTAAAAGTTAATTGAACTTGTTCAACTCTTCTTCACCCACTTATAAATCCTCAGGACCCTATGGATACATTCTGCCCTCCTTTTGCCTGAAAAAAAGAGAACTTGATAGGACTTACTTTAACAACACATCTGATAAGTGAAATCTTTCAGCAGATTGCCTGGGTTTCATTCAGTTTTATCCACTTTCTTGGTGCAAAGCTTCTCCATACTACCTTTTAATGGTGGGTATATTTACAATGTTGAACAAAATACCTTACACTGAAATACCAAAACATCAAAGAATGAAACAGGGTTTACTTGAACAAACAAAAAAGTGTTTGGTAATTATTTTTTCATCATTATTGATACTGTTTCCACGTTCTAGAAAATGTCTGCGAAAGAAGCTTATGGTGTTGCCAAATAGGGGCCCGACTACTGCCAGCACAACTGACAACACAAGGCGAAATAGAAAAGGCCACCAAACAGGAGCACAAATTTCACATAGCTTCTTCAAAAGCCATAAAATTGCCAATTTTCAGTCTGATTGTAAAGAAATGAGGTAAAAGTAAAGAAAAAAAGAGGACAAAGTTTCTTTAGTTTATATCTACTCGAAAGTGTCAACATCGCCAATGTATGTGATACCAAAACAACAATGCAAATCATTAAAAAAAATGCTTTAATTGCCCAGATTCATGAGGACATTACATCCTTTTCCAGATGTTATCTTCTAACTGAAATGCTTTTTCTACATAAACACTATATCTACTTTTCCCATCAAAACATTCCTGTCTGTTAAGTAGCCAAATGGGCACAACTGCAATACTTCCACCCAACAAACATCCTCAACTTTCTACTGACTTGATCACAAACAGAGTCTTGGAAATGTCAAGTGACTGCTTATAGCCTATTGTAGGGGAGCTTTAGATATTAATATTGTTTTTTATCAGTACTAGTCACTTAAGCTGTATA